>NC_069500.1:1388281736-1388506736 GCF_027579735.1 Bombina bombina
GAAAAAAAATATATCTGTTGGTGTGAATCCAAAGGATTCCCATGGAACAAGATAAAAATTCCTAAGATTCTATCCTTTCTACAAGAAGGTTTGGAGAAAGGATTATCTGCAAGTTCTCTAAAAGGACAGATCTCTGCTTTATCTGTCTTACTACACAAAAGACTGGCAGCCGTGCCAGATGTTCAAGCATTTGTTCAGGCTCTGGTTAGGATCAAGCCTGTTTACAGACCTTTGACTCCTCCCTGGAGTCTAAATCTAGTTCTTTCAATTCTTCAAGGGGTTCCGTTTGAACGTTTACATTCCATAGATATTAAGTTACTATCTTGGAAAGTTTTGTTTTTAGTTGCAATTTCTTCTGCTAGAAGAGTTTCAGAGTTATCTGCTCTGCAGTGTTCTCCGCCCTATCTAGTGTTCCATGCAGATAAGGTGGTTTTGCGTACTAAGCCTGGTTTTCTTCCGAAAGTTGTTTCTAACAAGAATATTAACCAGGAGATAGTTGTACCTTCTTTGTGTCCGAATCCAGTTTCAAAGAAGGAACGTTTGTTACACAATTTGGACGTAGTCCGTGCTCTAAAATTCTATTTAGAGGCTACTAAAGATTTCAGACAAACATCTTCCTTGTTTGTTGTTTATTCTGGTAAAAGGAGAGGTCAAAAAGCGACTTCTACCTCTCTTTCCTTTTGGCTTAAAAGCATTATCCGATTGGCTTATGAGACAGCCGGACGGCAGCCTCCCGAAAGAATCACAGCTCACTCCACTAGGGCTGTGGCTTCCACATGGGCCTTTTAAGAACGAGGCTTCTGTTGACCAGATATGTAAGGCAGCGACTTGGTCTTCACTGCACACTTTTGCCAAATTTTACAAATTTGATACTTTTGCTTCTTCGGAGGCTATTTTTGGGAGAAAGGTTTTGCAAGCTGTGGTGCCTTCCATTTAGGTGACCTGATTTGCTCCCTCCCTTCATCCGTGTCCTAAAGCTTTGGTATTGGTTCCCACAAGTAAGGATGACGCCGTGGACCGGACACACCAATGTTGGAGAAAACAGAATTTATGCTTACCTGATAAATTACTTTCTCCAACGGTGTGTCCGGTCCACGGCCCGCCCTGGTTTTTTTAATCATGTCTGATGAATTATTTTCTCTAACTACAGTCACCACGGTATCATATGGTTTCTCCTATATATATTTCCTCCTGTCCGTCGGTCGAATGACTGGGGTGGGCGGAGCCTAGGAGGGATCATGTGACCAGCTTTGCTGGGACTCTTTGCCATTTCCTGTTGGGGAAGAGAATATCCCACAAGTAAGGATGACGCCGTGGACCGGACACACCGTTGGAGAAAGTAATTTATCAGGTAGCATAAATTCTGTTTTAGCATTGGTATGTGAATAATACCTCTGAGAATCATGTATCTAAATGTAAAACATTGTAATTGGTTTGTATAATATCAAGCAGTCAGATACAAACAATATCTTTTTTAGCCGTTTTATTAATAAATTCAGAAATAACGCTGTAACAAGAGGACTTGTTAATATGTGGGATGTCAGATTATGAGATTAAAGCTATCTAGCTAATACTCAATCTGTAATTATCAAGTCCTTGCTTGCACAGTTAACTTTAGCACAGTTGTTCAGTGTAATAGATTCTGTCTGCTTAAACTCTCTAGATATCCATATATAGCATAGGTGTGTGAATAAAACCTCTGGGAATCATGTATCTATATGTGAAACAATGTACTTGGTTTGTATAATATCAAGCAGTTAAATACAAACAGTATCTTTTATAGCCGGCTATTAATAGATTCAGAAATAATGTTGTAACAAGAGGACCTGTTAATATGTGGGATGTCAGATTGTGAGATTAAAGCTATCTAGCTAATACTCTATCTGTAATTATAAAGTCCTTGCTTGCACAGTTAACTTTAGCACAGCTGTTCAGTGCAATAGATCCTGTCTGCTTAAGCCCCTTCTATAGCAGGGGCTAGATTAACGTCTAACTAACTTGTTTCACTATCATAGCATAACGTCTGATCTCAGAATATAACACACATTTACAAGCTATTGGCAAACATTATTGCAATCAACAATTATCATAGGGAGTAAGCAGTTAGAAAACGAGAGTATGAACTCTCTGAAGCCAGACTCCTGACACGTGTTTCGCTCACGTTTCCTCAGAGGGGTTGACACACACCACCTATGCTAAATATTAATATCTAGAGAGTTTGAGTTTTTAAATGTGTATGATTGAATAGTTAAACCAATAAAGATAAAGTATGAATGGTTAAAAACTCGTTTCTGTATTATTCAGTGAGAATTTTCCCTATATAATTGTAGGGGTAGAGCACTCTTTTTTTTGTTACAGACTTTGTAACTCATATTTCTATGACATATTATATACAGTTTTTCTCGCCATTAAATGGACTTTCTAAAATACCATTATTTTCATCATATCTTATAATATACTGAAAAAGAAAAACACACTTTTTCTAACTTTGACCCCCAAAATATGTTAGACATCTACAACCAACAAAAAAAAAACAATCAAAAAACACCCATGCTAAATATTTTCTAAATTTTGTCCTGAGTTTAGAAATACCCAATGTTTACAGGTTCTTTGCTTTTTTTGCAAGTTATAGGGCAATAAGTACAAGTAGCACTTTGCTATTTCCAAACCATTTTTATTCAAAATTAGCGATAGTTACATTGGAACACTAATATCTGTCAGGAATCCCTCAATAACCCTCCACATGTATATATTTTTATTTAGTAGACAACCCAAAGTATTGATCTAGGTCCATTTTGGTATATTTCATGCCGTCATTTCACAGCCAAATGCGATCAAATAAAAAAAAAAAACAGTTAACTTTTTCACAATTTTAGGTTTCTCACTAAAATTATTTACAAACAGCTTGTGCAATTATGGCACAAATGGTTGTAAATGCTTCTCTGGGATCTCCTTTGTTAAAGGGACACTGTACCCAAAATTTTTCTTTCGTGATTCAGATTGAGCATGAAATTTTAAGTAACTTTCTAATTTACTCCTATTATCAAATTTTCTTCATTCTCTTGGTATCTTTATTTGAAATGCAAGAATGTAAGTTTAGATGCCGGCCCATTTTTGGTGAACAACCTGGGTTGTCCTTGCTGATTGGTGGATAAATTCATCCACCAATAAAAAAGTGCTGTCCAGAGTACTAAAACCAAAAAAAAGCTTAGATGCCTTCTTTTTCAAATAATGATAGCAAGAGAACGAAGAAAAATTGATAATAGAAGTAAATTAGAAAGTTACTTAAAATTGCATGCTCTTTCTGAATTACAAAAGAAAAAATTTGGGTTCAGTGTCCCTCTAAGAAATAGCAGACATATTTGGCTTTGGCATTGCTTTTTAGTAATTAGAAGGCCGCTAATTGCCGCTGCGCACCACACTTGTATTATGCGCAGCAGTTAAGGGGTTAATTAGGTAGCTTGTAGGGTTAATTTTAGCTTTAGTGTAGAGATCAGCCTCCCACCCGACACATCCCACCCCCTGATCCCTCCCTGACCCCCCTCAAACAGCTCTCTTCTCTCCCCCACCTCACAATTGTCACCGCCATCTTAAGTACTGGAAGAAAGTCTGCCAGTACTAAAATAAAAGGCATTTTTATTTTTTTCTTATTTTATATTTATTCTGCAGTGATGGATCCCCCCTTAGCCCCCAACCTCACTGATCCCCCTTATACAGCTCTCTAACCGTCCCCCCTCTACCTATTTGCTGCCATCTTGGGCACTGGCAGCTGTTTGCCAGTACCCAGTTTGCTAAAAAAAAAAAAAATGCTTCTTTTTTTTATATATTTAAAAAAAAAAAAATCTGTAGTGCCGCTACTCCACCCCCTCCCAGATTCCTTTACGAAAATGTATTTCCCTCTCCCAACATTTATTTCACTCTCCCTCCTTCTCTGAACCTAACGCACCCCCGCGCACACACGCTCACTGTTAAATGATCCGGAAGTCCCTCCAAAGATGGGCCGCCCAACCGACTCTCTGCTACGGCTCCCACCCACCAATGATTGGCTCCAACGCTGGCCGATGCAGATAGGTTCTCTCTGCATCAGAGGCTAAAAAAACATAATTTATGCTTACCTGATAAATTTATTTCTCTTGTAGTGTAGTCAGTCCACGGGTCATCCATTACTTATGGAATATATCTCTTCCTAACAGGAAGCTGCAAGAGGATCACCCAAGCAGAGCTGCTATATAGCTCCTCCCCTCACATGTCATATTCAGTCATTCGACCAAAGCAGACGAGAAAGGAGAAACCATAGGGTGCAGTGGTGACTGGAGTTTAATTAAAATTTAGATCTGCCTTAAAGACAGGGCGGGCCGTGGACTCACTACACTACAAGAGAAATAAATTTATCAGGTAAGCATAAATTATGTTTTCTCTTGTTAAGTGTAGTCAGTCCACGGGTCATCCATTACTTATGGAATACCAATACCAAAGCTAAAGTACACGGATGAAGGGAGGGACAAGGCAGGAACATTAAACAGAAGGAACCACTGCCTGAAGTACCTTTCTCCCAAAAATAGCCTCCGAAGAAGCAAAAGTGTCAAATTTTTAAAATTTTGAAAAAGGTGTGAAGCGAAGACCAAGTCGCAGCCTTGCAAATCTGTTCAACAGAGGCCTCATTTTTAAAGGCCCAGGTGGAAGCCACAGCTCTAGTAGAATGAGCTGTAATCCTTTCAGGAGGCTGCTGTCCAGCAGTCTCATAGGCTAAACGTATTATGCTACGAAGCCAAAAAGAGAGAGAGGTAGCCAAAGCCTTTTGACATCTTCTCTGTCCAGAGTAAACGACAAACAGGGAAGAAGTTTGACGAAAATCTTTAGTTGCCTGCAAATAAAACTCCAGGGCACGGACTACGTCCAGATTATGCAAAAGTCGTTCCTTCTTTGAAGAAGGGTTAGGACACAGTGATGGAACAACAATCTCTTGATTGATATTCCTGTTAGTAACTACCTTAGGTAAGAACCCAGGTTTAGTACGCAGAACTACCTTGTCTGAATGAAAAATCAGATAAGGAGAATCACAATGTAAGGCAGATAACTCAGAGACTCTTCGAACCGAGGAAATAGCCATCAAAAACAAAACCTTCCAGGATAACAGCTTGATATCAATGGAATGAAGGGGTTCAAATGGAACGCCTTGAAGAACATTAAGAACTAAGTTTAAGCTCCACGGCGGAGCAACAGTCTTAAACACAGGCTTAATCCTAGTTAAAGCCTGACAAAAAGCCTGAACGTCTGAAACTTCAGCCAAACGTTTGTGTAGAAGAATAGACAGAGCAGAAATCTGTCCCTTTAACGAACTAGCAGATAAGCCCTTTTCTAAACCCTCTTGTAGAAAAGACAATATCCTAGGAATCCTAACCTTACTCCATGAGTAACTCTTGGATTCGCACCAATATAAATATTTACGCCATATCTTATGGTAAATTTTTCTGGTAACAGGCTTCCTAGCCTGTATTAAGGTATCAATAACCGACTCCGAGAAGCCACGCTTTGATAGAATCAAGCGTTCAATCTCCATGCAGTCAGCCTCAGAGAAATTAGATTTGGATGGTTGAAAGGACCCTGAATTAGAAGGTCCTGTCTCAGAGGCAGAGACCACGGTGGACAGGACGACATGTCCACTAGGTCTGCAAACCAGGTCCTGCGTGGCCACGCAGGCGCTATCAGAATCACCGAAGCTCTCTCCTGTTTGATCTTGGCAATCAAACGAGGAAGCATCGGGAATGGTGGAAACACATAAGCCATGTTGAAGACCCAAGGGGCTGTCAGAGCATCTATCAGCACCGCTCCCGGGTCCCTGGACCTGGATCCGTAACAAGGAAGCTTGGCGTTCTGACGAGACGCCATGAGATCCAGATCTGGTTTGCCCCAACGATGAATCAGTTGAGCAAAGACCTCCGGATGAAGTTCCCACTCCCCCGGATGAAAAGTCTGGCGACTTAGAAAATCCGCCTCCCAGTTCTCCACGCCTGGGATGTAAATCGCTGACAGGTGGCAAGAGTGAGACTCTGCCCAGCGAATTATCTTTGAGACTTCCAACATCGCTAGGGAACTTCTGGTTCCCCCTTGATGGTTGATGTAAGCCACAGTCGTGATGTTGTCCGACTGAAATCTGATGAACCTCAGAGTTGCTAACTGAGGCCAAGCTAGGAGAGCATTGAATATTGCTCTTAATTCCAGAATATTTATTGGGAGGAGTTTCTCCTCCTGAGTCCATAATCCCTGAGCTTTCAGGGAGTTCCAGACTGCGCCCCAGCCTAGAAGGCTGGCGTCTGTTGTTACAATCGTCCAATCTGGCCTGCGAAAGGTCATCCCCTTGGACAGATGTGGCCGAGAAAGCCACCATAGAAGAGAATCTCTGGTCTCTTGATCCAGATTTAGTAGGGGGGACAAATCTGAGTAATCCCCGTTCCACTGACTTAGCATGCACAATTGCAGCGGTCTGAGATGCAGGCGCGCAAATGGTACTATGTCCATTGCCGCTACCATTAAGCCGATTACTTCCATGCACTGAGCTACTGACGGGTGTGGAATGGAATGAAGGACACGGCAAGCATTTAGAAGTTTTAATAACCTGGCCTCTGTCAGGTAAATTTTCATCTCTACAGAATCTATAAGAGTCCCTAGAAAGGGAACTCTTGTAAGTGGTAATAGAGAACTCTTTTCCACGTTCACCTTCCACCCATGCGACCTCAGAAATGCCAGAACTATCTCTGTATGAGACTTGGCAGTTTGAAAACTTGACGCTTGTATCAGAATGTCGTCTAGGTACGGAGTCACCGCTATGCCTCGCGGTCTTAGTACCGCCAGAAGTGAGCCCAGAACTTTTGTAAAGATTCTTGGAGCCGTAGCTAATCCGAAGGGAAGAGCTACAAACTGGTAATGCCTGTCTAGGAAAGCAAATCTTAGGTACCGATAATGATCCTTGTGAATCGGTATGTGAAGGTAGGCATCCTTTAAGTCCACTGTGGTCATGTACTGACCCTCTTGGATCATGGGAAGGATGGTTCGAATAGTTTCCATTTTGAATGATGGAACTCTTAGAAATTTGTTTAGGATTTTTAAGTCCAAGATTGGTCTGAAGGTTCCCTCTTTCTTGGGAACCACAAATAGATTTGAATAGAATCCCTGCCCGTGTTCCGTCCGCGGAACTGGGTGGATCACCCTCATTAGTAAGAGGTCTTGTACACAGCGTAGAAACGCCTCTTTCTTTATTTGGTTTGCTGATAACCTTGAAAGATGAAATCTCCCTAGTGGAGGAGAAGTTTTGAAGTCCATGAGATATCCCTGAGATATGATCTCCAACGCCCAGGGATCCTGGACATCTCTTGCCCAAGCCTGGGCAAAGAGAGAAAGTCTGCCCCCCACTAGATCCGTTTCCGGATAGGGGGCCCTCTCTTCATGCTGTCTTGGGGGCATCAGCAGGTTTCTTGGCCTGCTTGCCCTTGTTCCAGGACTGGTTAACTTTCCAGCCCTGCCTGTAACGAGCAACAGCTCCTTCCTGTTTTGGAGCGGAGGAAGTTGATGCTGCTCCTGCCTTGAAGTTACGAAAGGCACGAAAATTAGACTGTTTGGCCTTTGATTTGGCCCTGTCCTGAGGTAGAGCATGGCCCTTACCTCCCGTAATGTCAGCTATAATTTCTTTCAAGCCGGGCCCGAATAAGGTCTGCCCTTTGAAAGGAATATTAAGCAATTTAGATTTAGAAGTCACGTCAGCTGACCAGGATTTAAGCCATAGCGCTCTGCGCGCTTGGATGGCGAATCTGGAGTTCTTAGCCGTAAGTTTGGTTAAATGTACGACGGCATCAGAAACAAATGCGTTAGCTAGCTTAAGTGCTTTAAGCTTGTTCATAATTTCATCCAATGGAGCTGTGCGAATGGCCTCTTCCAGAGACTCAAACCAGAATGCCGCCGCAGCAGTGACAGGCGCATTGCATGCAAGGGGCTGTAAGATAAAACCTTGTTGAACAAACATTTTCTTAAGGTAACCCTCTAATTTCTTATCCATTGGATCTGAAAAAGCACAACTATCCTCCACCAGGATAGTGGTACGCTTAGCTAAAGTAGAAACTGCTCCCTCCACCTTAGGGACCGTCTGCCATAAGTCTCGTGTGGTGGCGTCTATAGGAAACATTTTCCTAAATATGGGAGGAGGGGAAAAAGGCACACCAGGTCTATCCCACTCCTTGCTAATAATCTCTGTAAGCCTTTTAGGTATAGGAAACACGTCAGTACACACCGGTACCGCATAGTATCTATCCAACCTACATAATTTTTCTGGAATTGCAACCTTGTTACAATCATTCAGAGCCGCTAATACCTCCCCTAGCAATATGCGGAGGTTCTCAAGCTTAAATTTAAAATTAGAAATCTCTGAATCCAGTCTCCCTTGATCAGATCCGTCACCCACAGAATGAAGCTCTCCGTCTTCACGTTCTGCAAACTGTGACGCAGTATCTGACATGGCTCTCACCTCATCCGCGCGCTCTGTCCTTAACCCAGAGCTATCGCGCTTGCCTCTTAATTCTGGCAATTTAGATAATACTTCTGTCATAACAGTAGCCATGTCTTGCAAAGTGATTTGTAAGGGCCTCCCTGATGTACTTGGCGCCACAAAATCACGCACCTCCTGAGCAGGAGGCGAAGGTACTGACACGTGAGGAGAGTTAGTCGGCATAACTTCCCCCTCGTTGTCTGGTGATAATTTCTTTACATGTAAAGATTGACTTTTATTTAAAGTAGCATCAATGCAATTAGTACACAAATTTCTATTGGGCTCCACATTGGCCTTTAAACATAGTGAACAAAGAGATTCATCTGTGTCAGACATGTTTAAACAGACTAGCAATGAGACTAGCAAGCTTGGAAATACTTTTCTAAATAAATTTACAAGCAATATAAAAAACGCTACTGTGCCTTTAAGAAGCACAAAAAGATGTCACAGTTGAAATAACAATGAACCAAAATAGTTATAGCAACCAATTTTTCACAGTAAATGTATTAAGTTAGCAAAGGATTGCACCCACCAGCAAATGGATGATTAACCCCTTAATACCCAAAAACGGATAACAATTTAATAATTAACGTTTTTCTCACAGTCAAAACACACTGTCACAGGTCTGCTGTGACTGATTACCTCCCTCAAAATGAATTTTGAAGACCCCTGAGCTCTCTAGAGACGATCTGGATCATGGAGGTTGAAGTAGACAGATTGTGACTGAATTTTTACTGCGCAAAAAAGTGCTAAAATAGGCCCCTCCCACTCATATTACAACAGTGGGGAAGCTCAGAAAACTGTTTCTATGCAGAAAACAAAGATGGCCATGTGGTAAAAATCATGCCCCAATAAGTTTTATCACCAAGTACCTCACAAAAAACGATTAACATGCCAGTAAACGTTTTAAACATACATTTGAAAAGTTATGAATTGTTATTAATAAGCCTGCTATCAGTCGCTTTTACTGCAGTTAAGGCTCATACATTATTTCAGTATTAACAGTATTTTCAGAGTCAATTCCATTCCTTAGAAAAATACATTCAGTGTACACACACTCATCAGCCTAATACCAGTCGCTATCACTGCATTTAAGGCTGAACTTACTTTACATTGGTATCAGCAGTATTTTCTCAGTCAATTCCATTCCTCAGAAAAATAATTACTGCACATACCTCATTTGCAGGGGGGCCCTGCATGCTATTCCCCTTCTCTGAAGTTACCTCACTCCTCAGATGAGAACAGCCAGTGGATCTTAGTTACGTCTGCTAAGATCATAGAAAACGCAGGCAGATTCTTCTTCTAATGCTGCCTGAGAATAAACAGCACACTCCGGTGCCATTTAAAATAACAAACTTTTGATTGTAGAAATAAACAAAAAAATAAATAAGTTAAAAAACACCACAGACCTCTCACAGCGACCTATCTTTAGTTAGGCTGCAAGAGAATGACTGAATATGACATGTGAGGGGAGGAGCTATATAGCAGCTCTGCTTGGGTGATCCTCTTGCAGCTTCCTGTTAGGAAGAGATATATTCCATAATTAATGGATGACCCGTGGACTGACTACACTTAACAAGAGAAAAAACATAATTTATGCTTACCTGATAAATTCCTTTCTCCTGTAGTGTGGTCAGTCCACGGGTCATCATTACTTCTGGGATATTAACTCCTCCCCAACAGGAAATGCAAGAGGATCACCCAGCAGAGCTGCTATATAGCTCCTCCCCTCTACGTCACACCCAGTCATTCGACCGAGAACCAACGAGAAAGGAGAAGCTAAAGGGTGCAGTGGTGACTGGAGTATAATTAAAAAATTTAGACCTGCCATAAAAAACAAGGCGGGCCGTGGACTGACCACACTACAGGAGAAAGGAATTTATCAGGTAAGCATAAATTATGTTTTCTCCTGTTAAGTGTGGTCAGTCCACGGGTCATCATTACTTCTGGGATACCAATACCAAAGCTAAAGTACACGGATGACGGGAGGGACAGGCAGGACCTTTATACGGAAGGAACCACTGCCTGAAGAACCTTTCTCCCAAAAACAGCCTCCGAAGAAGCAAAAGTGTCAAATTTGTAAAATTTGGAAAAAGTATGAAGAGAAGACCAAGTTGCAGCCTTGCAAATCTGTTCAACAGAGGCCTCATTCTTAAAGGCCCAAGTGGAAGCCACAGCTCTAGTAGAATGAGCTGTAATTCTTTCAGGAGGCTGCTGTCCAGCAGTCTCATAAGCTAAACGTATTATGCTACGAAGCCAAAAAGAGAGAGGTAGCAGAAGCTTTTTGACCTCTCCTCTGACCAGAATAAACGACAAACAGGGAAGACGTTTGTCGAAAATCTTTAGTTGCCTGTAAATAAAATTTCAGGGCACGGACTACATCTAGATTGTGTAGAAGACGTTCCTTCTTTGAAGAAGGATTAGGACACAAAGATGGAACAACAATCTCTTGATTGATATTCCTGTTAGTGACCACCTTAGGTAAGAACCCAGGTTTAGTACGCAGAACTACCTTGTCTGAATGAAAAATCAGATAAGGAGAATCACAATGTAAGGCAGAAAACTCAGAGACTCTTCGAGCCGAGGAAATAGCCATTAAAAACAGAACTTTCCAAGATAACAATTTGATATCAATGGAATGAAGGGGTTCAAACGGAACACCCTGTAAAACGTTAAGAACTAAGTTTTTTTTTTTTTTTATAAACTTTTTTATTGAGACAACTTGATGAACAACAATATTGCTTGCGAATACAAAATTAAAGAAACATAGATATGTCATTGAGATATACATTTGGGGTTTAAAGATTAAACACTCTTAGGCTAAGAAAGGTAATGATGGGTGAAAATGAGAGTGAGAGCAGGTCTATGCATTAAATGGGTCTCTTTTCTGATAAGGACGTGTTATATATGTGGATTTTGATGTTGAGTCTGTAGTTTAAGGTCATTTTGGTACTTAATTTCGTTAAGATCAGGGACGCTTAAATAAGAACTAAGTTTAAACTCCATGGTGGAGCAACAGTTTTAAACACAGGCTTAATCCTGGCCAAAGCCTGACAAAAAGCCTGAACGCCTGGAACTTCTGACAGACGTTTGTGTAAAAGAATGGACAGAGCTGAGATCTGTCCCTTTAAGGAACTAGCGGATAAACCCTTTTCTAAACCTTCTTGTAGAAAAGACAAAATCCTAGGAATCCTAACCTTACTCCATGAGTAACTTTTGGATTCGCACCAATATAAGTATTTACGCCATATTTTATGGTAAATCTTTCTGGTAACAGGCTTCCTAGCCTGTATTAAGGTATCAATTACTGACTCAGAAAATCCACGTTTTGATAAAATCAAGCGTTCAATTTCCAGGCAGTCAGCTTCAGAGAAATTAGGTTTTGATGTTTGAAGGGACCCTGGATCAGAAGGTCCTGTCTCAGAGGCAGAGACCAAGGTGGACAGGATGACATGTCCACTAGATCTGCATACCAGGTCCTGCGTGGCCACGCAGGCGCTATTAGAATCACCGATGCTCTCTCCTGTTTGATCCTGGCAATCAATCGAGGAAGCATCGGGAAGGGTGGAAACACATAAGCCATCCCGAAGGTCCAAGGTGCTGTCAAAGCATCTACCAGGACCGCTCCCGGATCCCTGGATCTGGACCCGTAACAAGGAAGCTTGGCGTTCTGTCGAGACGCCATGAGATCTATCTCTGGTTTGCCCCAACGTCGAAGTATTTGGGCAAAGACCTCCGGATGAAGTTCCCACTCCCCCGGATGAAAAGTCTGACGACTTAGGAAATCCGCTTCCCAGTTCTCCACTCCCGGGATGTGGATTGCTGATAGGTGGCAAGAGTGAGACTCTGCCCAGCGAATTATCTTTGATACTTCCATCATCGCTAGGGAGCTTCTTGTCCCTCCTTGATGGTTGATGTAAGCTACAGTCGTGATGTTGTCCGACTGAAACCTGATGAACCCCCGAGTTGTTAACTGGGGCCAAGCCAGAAGGGCATTGAGAACTGCTCTCAATTCCATAATGTTTATTGGCAGGAGACTCTCCTCCTGAGTCCATGATCCCTGAGCCTTCAGAGAATTCCAGACAGCGCCCCAACCTAGTAGGCTGGCGTCTGTTGTTACAATTGTCCAATCTGGCCTGCTGAATGGCATCCCCCTGGACAGATGTGGCCGAGAAAGCCACCATAGAAGAGAATTTCTGGTCTCTTGATCCAGATTCAGAGTAGGGGACAAATCTGAGTAATCCCCATTCCACTGACTTAGCATGCACAATTGCAGCGGTCTGAGATGTAGGCGCGCAAAGGGTACTATGTCCATTGCCGCTACCATTAAGCCGATCACCTCCATGCATTGAGCCACTGACGGGTGTTGAATGGAATGAAGGACACGGCAAGCATTTTGAAGCTTTGTTAGGTAGATCTTCATTTCTACAGAATCTATAAGAGTCCCCAAGAAGGGAACTCTTGTGAGTGGAAAGAGAGAACTCTTCTTTTCGTTCACCTTCCACCCATGCGACCTTAGAAATGCCAGTACTAACTCTGTATGAGACTTGGCAGTTTGAAAGCTTGAAGCTTGTATCAGAATGTCGTCTAGGTACGGAGCTACCGAAATTCCTCGCGGTCTTAGTACCGCCAGAAGAGCACCCAGAACCTTTGTGAAGATTCTTGGAGCCGTAGCCAATCCGAATGAAGAGCTACAAACTGGTAATGCCTGTCTGGGAAGGCAAACCTTAGATACCGGTAATGATCTTTGTGAATCGGTATGTGAAGGTAAGCATCCTTTAAATCCACTGTGGTCATGTACTGACCCTTTTGGATCATGGGTAGGTTTGTCCGAATAGTTTCCATTTTGAACGATGGAACTCTTAGGAATTTGTTTAGGATCTTTAAATCCAAGATTGGTCTGAAGGTTCCCTCTTTCTTGGGAACCACAAACAGATTTGAGTAAAACCCCTGTCCGTGTTCCGACCGCGGAACCGGATGGATCACTCCCATTAATAAAAGATATTGTACACAGCGTAGAAACGCCTCTTTCTTTATTTGGTTTGTTGACAACCTTGACAGATGAAATCTCCCTTTTGGGGGAGAGGATTTGAAGTCCAGAAGATATCCCTGAGATATGATCTCTAACGCCCAGGGATCCTGGACATCTCTTGCCCAAGCCTGGGCGAAGAGAGAAAGTCTGCCCCCCACTAGATCCGTCCCCGGATCGGGGGCCCTCAATTCATGCGGTCTTAGGGGCAGCAGCAGGTTTTCTGGCCTGCTTGCCCTTGTTCCAGGACTGGTTAGGTCTCCAGCCTTGTCTGTAGCGAGCAACAGCTCCTTCCTGTTTTGGTGCAGAGGAAGTTGATGCTGCTCCTGCCTTGAAATTACGAAAGGAACGAAAATTAGACTGTCTAGCCCTAGGTTTGGCTCTGTCTTGAGGCAGGGCATGGCCTTTACCTCCTGTAATGTCAGCGATAATTTCTTTCAAACCGGGCCCGAATAAGGTCTGCCCTTTGAAAGGTATGTTAAGTAATTTAGATTTAGAGGTAACGTCAGCTGACCAGGATTTTAGCCACAGTGCTCTGCGTGCCTGAATGGCGAATCCGGAATTCTTAGCCGTAAGTTTAGTTAAATGTACTACGGCATCTGAAACAAATGAATTAGCTAGCTTAAGTGTTTTAAGCTTGTTTGAAATCTCATCTATAGTTATTGAGTCAAGAGTCTCTTCCAGGGACTTTACATGCAAGGGGTTGCAATATAAAACCTTGTTGAACAAACATTTTCTTAAGGTAACCCTCTAATTTTTTATCCATTGGATCTGAAAAGGCACAGCTATCCTCCACCGGGATAGTGGTACGCTTAGCCAGAGTAGAAACCGCTCCCTCCACCTTAGGGACCGTCTGCCATAAGTCCCGTGTGGTGGCGTCTATTGGAAACATTTTTCTAAATACAGGAGGGGGGGGGGAAGGGTACACCGGGCCTATCCCACTCCTTAGTAATTATCTCTGTAAGCCTCTTAGGTATAGGAAATACATCAGTACTCGCCGGTACCGCATAGTATCTATCCAGCCTACATAATTTCTCTGGGATTGCAACGGTGTTACAATCATTCAGAGCCGCTAATACCTCCCCTAGCAGTACACGGAGGTTTTCAAGCTTAAACTTAAAATTAGAAATGTCTGAATCCACTCTATTGGGATCAGAACCGTCACCTGCAGATTGAAGCTCTCCGTCCTCATGTTCTGCATACTGTGACGCAGTATCTGACATGGCCCTATTATTATCAGCGCACTCTGTTCTCACCCCAGAGTGATCACGCTTACCTCTAAGTTCTGGTAATTTAGACAAAACTTCAGTCATAACATTAGCCATGTCCTGTAATGTGATTTGTAATGGCCGCCCTGAAGTACTCGGCGTTACAATATCAGGCACCTCCCGAGCGGGAGATGCAGGTACTGACACGTGAGGCGAGTTAGTCGGCATAACTTTCCCCTCGTTGTTTGGTGAATGATGTTCAATTTGTACAGATTGACTTTTATTTAAAGTAGCATCAATGCCATTAGTACATAAATTTCTATTGGGCTCCACTTTGGCTTTAGCACATATAGCACAGAGATATTCCTCTGAGTCAGACATGTTTAACACACTAGCAATTAAACTAGCAAACTTGGAAATACTTTTCAACTCAATTTACAAATAATATGAAAAACGTACTGTGCCTTTAAGAAGCACAGAAAAAAGTTATGACAGTTGAGTAACAATAAACCGGAGAAACTATAAAATCAAATTCTTTCCGGTAAAAACACAATTTTAGCAAAGGATTGCCCCCATTAGCAATGGATAACTAACCCTTAAATAGCAGAAAAAATGTACAGAATATAAACGTTTTTTATCACAGTCAAAGCACAATCTCACAGGTCTGCTGTGAGTGATTACCTCCCTCAAAATAATTTTTGAAGACCCTTGAGCTCTGTAGAGACGATCCGGATCATGCAGGGAAGAAAACAGACTTGTGACTGAATTTCTGATGCGTAGCAAAAGCGCCAAAATAGGCCCCTCCCCCTCACACACAACAGTGAGGGAGATCAGTAAACTGTCTTAAATTAAATAAAATGACCGCCAAGTGGAAAAAAACAGTGCCCAAAACAATTTTTCACCCAGTACCTCAGATAATTAAACGATTTAACATGCCAGCAAAACGTTTAACATCAAATAAATGAAGTGTCATTAGAAAGCCTGCTGCTAGTCGTTCTCACTGCAAGTTAGGCTAAAGTTTTATGCATACAGTATTATCCCAGTGAAGTGCCATTCCCCAGAATACTGAAGTGTAAATATACATACATGACAGCCTGATACCAGTTGCTACTACTGCATTTAAGGCTGAACTTACATTATATAGGTATTGGCAGTATTTTCTCAGTCAATTCCATTCCTCAGAAAATAATATGCTGCTACATACCTCTTTGCAGGTGAACCTGCCCGCTGTCCCCTGATCTGAAGTTTACCTCACCCCTCAGATGGCCGAGAACAGCAAAATGATCTTAACTACGCCGGCTAAAATCATACAAAAACTCAGGTAGATTCTTCTTCAAATTCTACCTGAGAAGGAACAACACACTCCGGTGCTGTTTTAAAATAACAAACTTTTGATTGAAGATATAAAACTAAGTATAATCACCACAGTCCTCTCACACATCCTATCTATTAGTTGGGTGCAAGAGAATGACTGGGTGTGACGTAGAGGGGAGGAGCTATATAGCAGCTCTGCTGGGTGATCCTCTTGCATTTCCTGTTGGGGAGGAGTTAATATCCCAGAAGTAATGATGACCCGTGGACTGACCACACTTAACAGGAGAAACATAATTTATGCTTACTAGATAAATTCCTTTTCTTCCTGGCAGGGAGAGTCCACGACTTCATTACTTACTGTTGGGAACCAGGAGGCGGCAAAGACACCACAGCCAAAGGCTTAAATATCCCTCCCACTTGCCCTATCCCCCAGTAATCCTGCCGAGGGAACAAGGAAAAGTAGGAGAAACATCAGGGTATAAAAGGTGCCAGAAGAAATTTAAAAAGGGAGCCGCCCCAAAAAAATAAAAATACGAGTGGGGTCGTGGACTTTCCCCACATTTTGGAGGAAGGTATGTCTTTAGAAGGGTTTGATATCTATTTTTGGCAAGCGCAATACTAGCAAATATTTTATAAACCATCGTGGACTCTCCCTGCCAGGAAGGAAAGGAATTTATCTGGTAAGCATAAATTATATTTTCCTTCCATAACGCAGGGAGAGTCCATAACTTCATTCCTTACTGTTGGGAAAACTATACCCAAGCTCCAGAGGACACTGAATGAATAACGGGAGGGAACAGAAAAAGGAGGCGCACTCTATTCTGAGGGCCCTACAGCCTGCAAAACTTTTCTCCCGAAAGCTGCTTCAGCCGAAGCAAACACATCAAACTTGTAAAATTTAGAAAAAGTGTGTAAGGAGGACCAGGTAGCCGCCTTACAAATCTGATCCATAGAGGCCTCGTTCTTAAAGGCCCAAGAGGAAGCCACTGCTCTAGTGGAATGAGCGGTTATCCTCTCAGGAGGCTGTCGTCCCGCTGTCTCATAAGCTAAGCGGATGACAGTCCTCAGAAAGAAAGAGAAGTCGTAGTAGCCTTCTGACCCTTACGCTTCCCTGTATAGATGACAAACAAAGAGGAATTCTGAATTCCTTAGAAGGCTGAAGATGGAACTTCACAGCATGAACCACATCTAGATAATGAAGCAAACGTTCCTTCGTTGAAGAAGGATTATAACACAAGGAAGGAACAACAATTTCTTGAGTAATGTTACGATTCGACACCACCTTAGGGAGGAACCCTAGTTTAGTGCATAAAACCGCCTTAGCGTGAAAAACCAGATAAGGGGGATCACATTGCAAAGTGATAGCCAACAAAAAAAGAACCTTCCAAGATATCCAATCTTTTGTGCAGTAACACCGACAGGGCCGATATCTGTCCCTTCAGGGAACTAGCAGATAGGCCCTTCTCCAGTCCATCCTGGAGGAAAGATAAGATTCTGGCAAACTTAACCTTATGCCAGGAAAAGCCACGCTCTTCACACCAGTAAGTCCTCCACACTTTATGGTAGATACGATGAGTAACTGGCTTACGAGCTTGAACCAGAGAGTGTCGATAACACTCTCAGAGAACCCTGTTTTGGCTAAGACTAAGCGTTCAATCTGAGGTTATATTGTCTGATTGGAATCTGATAAACTGGTACGAACCCAGAAGGGGCCAAGCCTTCAACAAGAAATTGAAGATTGCTCGGAGTTCCAAAATATTTATCGGAAGGGAGGACTTCTGAGTCCACAGACCTTGTTGCCTTCTTTCACCCCAAACGGCTACCGAACCGGAAAGGCTTACGTCCGTAGTCACAATCTCCCAGGACGGTCTCAAAAAGCACATGCCTTGGGACAAATGATCTGAGCCACCAGGAGAGTGAGTGTATCGACAGGCTGTCCAGCACAATCTGTTGAGACAGATCTGAATGGTCGACGTTCCATTGTCTCAGCATGCATAGTTGTAAGGGTCAGACATGAATTCTGGCAAAAGAAATGATGTCCATGCAGGACACCGTGAGTCTGATTACCTCCATACACTGAGCCACTGAGGGTCTCGAAGAGGCCTGGAGGGCAAGAGATGCAGAAGTTAGCTTGCAACATATCTGATCTGTGAGGAATATTCTCATGGATATGGAGTCTATTATAGTTCCCAGGAAATTAACCTTGTACTTGGAGTAAGATTACTCTTTTCCGGCTAGAAGAGCCCCCAGAACCTTTGTAAATATCCTTGGAGCACCTTTGTAAATATCCTTGGAGCAGTAGCTAGGCCAAACTGAAGAGCTATGAACTGGAAAAGTTGATCCAGAAAAGCAAACCTCAGGAACTGAAAATGTTCCCTGTGAATCTGGACGTGAAGGTATGCATCCTTCAGGTCTATAGTGGTCATAAACTGTCCTTCCTGAACCAGAGGCAGGATTGACTGTATTGTTTCCATCTTGAACTCATCCTCGGATAGCTAAGATATAGTAGCTAAATCCGACAAATATTTAGATGACTCTCGGTCAGGAGAACTATGTTTAACCTTTCTCTTGCATTTGTTAGAGTGAGGTAAGGCACGGTAAAGTCTGCCGAAAATGGCCCCCTCCAGATGAAGGATTAGTTGAACCGCGTGGAACTGCATGGGGAGCGGGTAATGTAGAGAGGGAAGTAATTTCTCAGGACCCAGATTCCTGAGAAGTAGACGGCTCAGAAGGGCTAATAGCTAATTAGAGTATTAGCATGTCTCCCCTTCTATGTCTCCCCTTAGACTTTAAAACAGTGTTTAGGCAAATGAAACAAAATTGAGCAGGCGGGCAAACCACAAACTCCTCACAAAATAAACAGGAATTATTAATCAGTACAGAAGGAGCGGAACCTTCTAATGTAGTATCAGAGTCCTCCATAGCTTTGTATATACCAACAGAAGGACAATCAAAATGAAACACTTATTTAAAAAACAGCAACTTAATACTCACAATGGCTGGGGAACTCACAACCTCCTAGACCCAGACGGCTAACAGTGAAAACGCTCTCCTCAGGAGTGATGTCTGCAGCAGGATCTTAGGAAATGAAAGAGACTGCACCCAGTCACGTGGTACGTAAGACAGGACTTCTGCCATGCAAAAGGGCGCCAAGCTATTATGAGCAGCGCAACACTTCAAAAACGAAAGTGAAACCTGTTTGTTTCAAGCAAAAAACACACAGCCTAAAAAACTCTCACATTAAGCAGATATAAATCCCCAAACTGTTCAAATAATCTCCCTGAAGGAGATATTAACCCTTGATACTATTGAGGTATAAAGGAGCCACACTGTGACCCTGTTTAGTGTTTTAAAATGTATATATAAAAAACGGTCTTATCCTCCAGGATCCATGCTGTGGAACAGGCACAGCCTCTCAAGTTTGAAAGTCTTGCAGCAGCGCTTCTGACATGGACTTGAGTGTGTAGCAGCAAGCAGTGAAACTCGTCAACACTGATTGCTCAGGAGCTGTTAGCGACAGTCTGGATGGGTTTGCAGAAAAACTTTCCCTGCATCTCCAGACTCTTTCATCAATAATCTCACTGAGAGGTTGACATGATTACTTAAAACTCCAGCCCTTTCTCGAAGGGAACATACCCATACAGGACAATCCAAATCTTCTGACACTTCTCTGCCACCTCCAATAGTGACGAAAGGCAAAGAATGATTAGGGGATAGGGGAAGTGGGATAGATATTTAAGCCTTTGGCTGGGGTGTAGGTGGCCAGGTGTTGTATTTCCCAACAGAAAGGAATGAAGTAGTGGACTCTCCCTGCCTTATGGAAGTAAAAGGTATTGCAGGATGCCTCAATATCGAGGCATCACTGCAATACCCTGAAAGAGTCTGGAAGCGATCACGATCGCTAACAGCGCTTGAAACCCCAGAGGATGTGCCAGGCATGTCCTTGCTCATTAACTAACACTCTTTGTAGGACGTGCCTGGCACGTCCTTGGTCGTTAAGGGGTTAACATTGTATGTTGTATCTGAATCATGAAATAAACTATTTGGGTTTCAAGTCCATTTAATATTGAAAATAGAGATACAAAATAAAATAATTAAAATAAAAAATGGTACAGTATGTTAAAGAAAATACAACGTGATAAGCTAAAGAGAAAATAACTATACTTACCAGCCTGGGTACATCAGATAACGTGTTCTCAACATCAGTGGGTTTGAAAAGCTGCTTTCTGACAGGACCATTTCAATATCCTCATTTCTGCAGAAAAAAGGTATAAATAAAAACTCAGTATTCAGCATAAAAGTTAATCAACTCTACTTTCCCATTTTTTTTTTTTTACACAGGGAGGTGCTCCCTATAAACAAAGTCTTCTTTATCCTTCAAAATTATCCATTATATTACCTCACTGTAACCTCTAGTTTAGGGCTCACTTGTGTCAGGCCACCCTGTCCTTAACATTGGGCCTGATGCTCTTTAATCTACACGCTGTGATAAAAGGACACTCTATGCCAGAATTTTTATTGTTTTAAAAACATAGATAATCCCTTTATTACCCATTCCCCAGTTTTGCATAACCGACACAGTTATATTAATATACGTTTTACCTCTGTGATTACCTTGTATCTAAGCCTCTGCAGACTGCCCCCTTATTCCAGTACTTTTGTCAGACTTGTTTTTAGCAGTGCCCTCACAGAAGAAACACCACAGGAGTGAGCACAATGTTATCTATATGGCACACGTGGACTTATGCCCTCTAGCTGTGAAAAACTGTCAAATGCATTGAGATAAAAGACGGCCTTCAAGGGCTTGGAAATTAGCATATGAGCCTACCTAGGTTTAACTTTCAACTAAGAATACCAAAAGACCCCCTGATCCCTCCCAAACAGCTCTCATCCCTCCCCACCTCACAATTGGTTGTTTGTGTGTGTTTTTTTATAGCATATTTACATATGCTGCTGTGTAGGATCCCACCTTAGCCCCCAACCTCCCTGATCCCCCCCCCCCCCAAACAGCTCTCTAACCCTCCCCCTCTACCTTAATGGGCGCCATCTTGGGTACTGGCAGCTGTCTGCCAGTACCCAGTTTAGAGTAAAACTGTTTATTTTTTGTTTGTTTTTTCTCCCAAAGACCAACCCCCCCACCCCCTCCAAGTACCCTAAGGTATAATCTAGGGCAAACTCCCACCCCCCTTTCTCCCACTTCTTAACGAAAACATTTCTGTAGTGTAGCGGTTCCCACTCGCTCCCGCAAGCGGCCGCCCCCTGTGCACACGCGTCCGTGCGCGCCCCCTTCGGTCCCGCCCCCCTCCACATCACAAGGCCCATAGATGGCCGCCCACCCACCTCCCATGTCGGCTCCCACCCACCAACGATACTGGCCATCGATGTTCGGTGCAGAGAGGGCCACAGAGTGGCTCTCTCTGCATAGGATGGCCATGCAGGGTTATTGCAGGATGCCTCGATATCGAGGCATCACTGTAATAACCGGAAAGCGGCTGGAAGCGATCAGGATCGCTTCCACCGCTTTCAGAGACTGAGGACGTGCAGTGTACGTCCTCGGTCGTTAAGGGTATTTTTTTTTGGAGGACGTACCCTGCACGTCCTGGGTCGTTAAGGGGTTAAAAATGAAAAAGGTTTTGTGGGAACACACAAGAACAAAAAGTTTGTAAACCCTTTGGTATTACCTACTGGCATTCATTATCATTACTCAAACATCTGATCACAACAATAGACAAACACAAATTGCTTAAATTAATAACAAAATTTGTACTTTTATGTAATTTTTGTTTTTGTTTGATTTGATGCACCAATCATTTTTTAAGCATGCGGATTGGTTGTTAAATGTTTCTACCTCAAGTAAAAGCTTGCACATTGGTGGCATGTGGTATTTACGCAGCCAACAAATCAGAAGGCAGTACACCTGAGGAAGGGGCATGGCCTTGAAACACGTATTTCACAGAAGTTTGGCCGGACTGTTTGTCAATATATACGCTGCAAGTATTCTGTTTATACTTTTATTTATATAAAGCTCAGTTTATTATGCATGAGTCAGTGCTTTTCATTTTTGTTTGTGGATTTAGGTTTTTAATAAGAACAGCAGTTTTCTATATACATTATTGTTTCTTGCTGCAGCTTCCGCATTCATTTGTTTTACTCAAGGATGCTCTCCTTTTTTCAATAAAATGTTTAATTAGCTTACCAATATACTTTTATTAATAATTTTTCCCATTTTTCCATAATTTAGCTCTGCAAATTTGGGGTTTTAACAATTCTAAAACTGAAAGGGCAAACTGCAAATTTCACAAGCCTAACCAACCCTGCCATATATCTGTCCCTTACCGGCCTTAGCAGAGATGATCAGAGAACATTTCAGGTCAAAGGCAGCTTTATTAACAAAATTACAGTGGCTATCGGTGTTTATCCCAGAAAAAAAAAAGGTGTAGTTGCATTAAAATGTTCATACTTTCCTAATATGCTAATTTTTTGCAAGAGAAATCTTTTAATTACAAAGTATTTCATGTTCTTTAAACAATGTGTTCAATGACAAGCTTATCCATATTGTATATGTCTTTTGTTGTGACTCAGCAGATAACAATAGCAGTAATTAATGCAAAAACCCCTCCCTCCCCAGTCCTTTCATAAAAGTACACATGAAGTTTAGTATCCCTTTAGTACCTTAAAGGGATACTAAACCCAATTTTTTCCTTCATGATTCGGATAGAGCAGGCAATTTTAAGCAGCCTTCTAATTTACTTCTATTATCAATGTTTCTTCGTTCTCTTGCTATCTTTATTTGAAAAAGCAGGAATAAAAGCTTTGGAGCTGGTCCATTTTAGGTTGAGAACCTGGGTTGCGCTTGCTGATTTGATGGCTAAATGCAGGCACCAATCAGCAAGCCCTATCCAGGGTACTGAACAAAAAATAGGCTGGCTACAAAAGTTTTTATTCTTGCCTTTTCAAATAAAGATAGCAAGAGAACGAAGAAAAATGTACAATAGGAACAAATTAGAAAGTTGCTTAAAATTGCATGCTCTATCGGATTCATAAAATAAAAAAATAGGGTTCAGTATCCCTTTAACATATAAATACCAGGTACATTTTTTTAAATACATTTTTATTGAAGTCATAAAACAATGTTACAACGAAAGTTCGTCCATAAAACCGATACCATGCATAGTCAGGATTCACGTCATTATCCCATGAACATTACAAACATATGTATAAGGCAGTATTCCTAAAAATTAATCCAAATGATTTAGCTGATTCTATATCATGTAGGGCTATATTGCCTTTAGCGTAGAGCATTGAAATACTTTAGACTTGGATGTTGGAACGGACCTTGGATGAGAAGGTCCTGTCTCAATGGCAGTTTCCCCGGTGGCAGAGATGACATGTCCACTAGATCTGCATACCAAGTCCTGCGTGGCCACGCAGGCGCTATCAGGATTACTGAAGCTCTCTCCTGTTTGATTCTTGCAATCAGACGAGGTAGGAGAGGAAATGGAGGAAACACATAAGCCAGGTTGAACGACCACGGTACTGCTAGAGCATCTATCAGTACTGCTTGAGGATCCCTTGATCTGGACCCGTAACAAGGAAGTTTGGCACTCTGACGAGATGCCATCAGATCCAATTCTGGTGTGCCCCATTGATGAATCAATTGTGTAAACACCTCCGGATGGAGCTCCCACTCCCCCGGATGAAAAGTCTGACGACTGAGAAAATCCGCTTCCCAGTTCTCCACTCCTGGGATATAGATTGCTGATAGATGGCAAGATTGAGTCTCTGCCCATCGAATGATTTTAGAAACCTCTATCAACGCTAGAGAACTCTTTGTTCCCCCTTGATGATTGATATATGCTACAGTCGTGATATTGTCTGACTGGAATCCTATGAATTTGGCCGAAGCCAGCTGAGGCCACGCCTGAAGCGTGTTGAATATCGCTCTCAGTTCTAGAATATTTATTGGAAGGAAAGCCTCCTCCTGAGTCCACACACCCTGTGCCTTCAGGGAATTCTAGACTGCACCCCAGCCCAAGAGGCTGGCGTCCGTCGTCACTATGACCCATGCTGGCCTGCGGAAACACATTCCCTGGGACAGATGATCCTGTGACAACCACCAATGAAGAGAGTCTCTGGTCTCTTGATCCAGATTTATCTGAGGAGATACATTTGCATAATACCCATTCCACTGTCTGAGCATGCACAGTTGCAGTGGTCTGAGATGCAAGCGAGCAAACGGAACTATGTCCATTGCCGCTACCATTAGTCCAATTACCTCCATACACTGAGCCACTGACGGCCGAGGGATGGAATGAAGTGCTTGGCAGGTGATTAAGATCTTTGATTTTCTGACCTCCGTCAGAAAAATTTTCATGTCTACCAAGTCTATCAGAGTTCCCAGGAATGGAACTCTTGTGAGAGGGATAAGTGAACTCTCCTTTATGTTCACCTTCCACCCGTGAGAGCTTAGAAAAGCAAACACGATGTCCGTGTGAGAATTGGCTAGTTGGTAAGTTGATGCCTGAATCAAGATATCGTCCAGAGAATGGAATGCCTGGTCTATCCCATTCCTTAGTAACAATGTCCGAAATCCTCTTAGGGACTGGAAAAACATTAGTGTAAGTAGAAACCTCTAGATATCTATCCATTTTACACAATTTCTCTGGTGGAATTACAATAGGGTCACAATCATCCAGATTCGCTAAAACCTCCCTGAGCAACAAGCGGAGGTGTTCAAGCTTAAACTTAAAAGCCGTCATATCTGAGTCTGTTTGAGGGAACATCTTTCCTGAATCAGAAAGCTCTCCCTCAGACAGCAATTCCCCCACCCCCAATTCAGAACATTGTGAGGGTACATCGGAGATGGCTAATAAAGCGTCAGAGGGTTCAGCATTTACTCTAATACCGGACCTACTGCGCTTCCCCTGCAAACCAGGCAGTTTAGATAATACCTCTGTGAGGGTAGTAGACATAACTGCGGCCATATCTCGCAGGGTGAAAGAATTAGACGCACTAGAAGTACTTGGCGTCGCTTGGGCGGGCGTTAAAGGTTGTGACACTTGGGGAGAAGTAGATGGCATAACCTGATTCTCTTCTGACTGAGAATCATCCTGAGACATACTTTTATCAGCTAAAATATGTTCTTTGCAATGTAAGGCCCTTTCAGTACATGAGGGACACATTTTAAGTGGGGTTCTACAATGGCTTCTAAACACATGGAACATTGGCTTTCCTCAATGCCAGACATGTTAAACAGGCTAGTAATGACCACAAACAGGCTTGAAAACACTTTATTTAGTGAAAAAATAACAATCTATAAAAACGGTACTGCGCGTTTAAGAGAAAAAAAAGCATACAATTTTTCCAAAACTGCTTTAAAACAATAAAATTATCCCAACTTATCAGCTAAGTTTGCCCCAGAAGGAAAGGAATACTTAACCCTTACCAGAAAAAACGTAGTATTATAAAACGCTTATTTCAATAAAAACACCCCCTGCACCTCGCCACAGCCCTGCTGTGGCGCCTACCTGCCCTCAGGGATCTGTAAAATCATATTAAACCTTCGAATTGGCCCAATACTGCTCTAAAAGGCCCACCGGAGTTGGAGCTTGCTGCTTGTCTGGGAAAAACAACTGCGCAACTGAGGCGCGAAAATAGGCCCCGCCCATCTCACTCGATGTCTCACAGCCTAAAATAACCGCACCAGAGCGGTCTAAAACCTAGCCATGTGGGTTCTTATACCCATAAATGAAGCCATGTGTACCCTCTTATACTCAATAAAGTATAAAAAACGTCTCTCAAAAAAACGTTATCTGTACTCCCAGTCATGTAAACGTTTGCCCACAAACATCATAACATCAGTGTCAACCATTTTTTTATAGCCCAATATGCAAGTTCAGTAATACCCCATTTTATACTTTAGGATTACTGCTTACCCTTTCCCTCATGGAGATACTGTCAGACAATTCTGAAATAACACAGTCTCTCCAGAAAAAATGACTGAACATACCTCTCTGCTTATAGCATGAAAAACGTTCCTCACACTGAAGTTTCTTAAGTACTCCTCAGACATTCTGTGGGAACTCCTCTGGACCTTAGTAACAACTGCTAAGATCATCAGCCTCCAGGCAGAAGTCTTCATCCATCTGCTGCCTGGGAGAAAATAGTACACACCGGTACCATTTAAAATAAAAAACTCTTGCTTGAAGAAAATAAAAACTAACATTTTATCACCTCTTTCACTTTACCCTTCCTAGTACTTAGTATAGGCAAAGAGAATGACTGGGGGGTGGAGTCAAGGGAGGAGCTATATAGACAGCTCTGCTGTGGTGCTCTTTGCCACTTCCTGTTAGCAGGAGGATAATATCCCACAAGTAAAGGATGAATCCGTGGACTCGTCGTATCTTATAGAAGAAATTAGGGTTGTTGTGGTTGGAGGGCGAGGGGATAGGAATGGATAAGTAAATGTAGCCAAGCCCATTGAGTGGGATCTATCTGTCAAGAGAACGCTTCACATAACCTGCTTTTGCATTATAAGAGGGAGCTCAATAATCCAGCCGAAAGTTGAAGTCCCCTATGTGAGTGCTTACAAGGTCCTAGGGACTTTAAAGTAAATTTACTGCATTCTAGTCCCCTAATCTGGACAAGTGAATATAAGAGTCATAATAGTAATATATCCCATAGTGTTAGGGGGATGTAGATAAAGCAGGGACAAAAAAATAGAATTTATGCTTACCTGATAAATTACTTTCTCCAACGGTGTGTCCGGTCCACGGCGTCATCCTTACTTGTGGGAATATCTCTTCCCCAACAGGAAATGGCAAAGAGTCCCAGCAAAGCTGGCCATATAGTCCCTCCTAGGCTCCGCCCACCCCAGTCATTCGACCGACGGACAGGAGGAAAATATATAGGAGAACCCATATGGTACCGTGGTGACTGTAGTTAGAGAAAATAATTCATCAGACCTGATTAAAAAACCAGGGCGGGCCGTGGACCGGACACACCGTTGGAGAAAGTAATTTATCAGGTAAGCATAAATTCTGTTTTCTCCAACATTGGTGTGTCCGGTCCACGGCGTCATCCTTACTTGTGGGAACCAATACCAAAGCTTTAGGACACGGATTAAGGGAAGGAGCAAATCAGGTCACCTAAACGGAAGGCACCACGGCTTGCAAAACCTTTCTCCCAAAAATAGCCTCCGAAGAAGCAAAAGTATCAAATTTGTAAAATTTGGCAAAAGTGTGCAGTGAAGACCAAGTCGCTGCCTTACATATATGGTCAACAGAAGCCTCGTTCTTGAAGGCCCATGTGGAAGCTACAGCCCTAGTGGAGTGAGCTGTAATTCTTTCAGGAGGCTGCCGTCCGGCAGTCTCGTAAGCCAATCGGATGATGCTTTTAAGCCAAAAGTAAAGAGAGGTAGAAGTCGCTTTTTGACCTCTCCTTTTACCAGAATAGACAAACAAAGAAGATGTTTGTCTGAAATCCTTTGTAGCCTCTATATAGAATTTTAGAGCACGGACTACGTCCAAATTGTGTAACAAACGTTCCTTCTTTGAAACTGGATTCGGACATAAAGAAGGAACAACTATCTCCTGGTTAATATTCTTGTTAGAAACAACCTTTGGAAGAAAACCAGGCTTAGTACGCAAAACCACCTTATCTGCATGGAACACCAGATAAGGCGGAGAACACTGCAAAGCAGATAACTCAGAAACTCTTCTAGCAGAAGAAATAGCAACTAAAAACAAAACTTTCCAAGATAGTAACTTAATATCTATGGAATGTAAAGGTTCAAACGGAACCCCTTGAAGAACTGAAAGAACTAGATTTAGACTCCAGGGAGGAGTCAAAGGTCTGTAAACAGGCTTGATCCTAACCAGAGCCTGAACAAATGCTTGAACATCTGGCACAGCTGCCAGTCTTTTGTGTAGTAAGACAGATAAAGCAGAGATCTGTCCCTTTAGAGAACTTGCAGATAATCCTTTCTCCAAACCTTCTTGTAGAAAGGAGAGAATCTTAGGGATTTTTATCTTATTCCATGGGAATCCTTTGGATTCACACCAACAGATATATTTTTTCCATATCTTATGGTAAATCTTTCTAGTTACTGGTTTTCTGGCCTGAACCAGAGTATCTATCACAGAATCTGAAAACCCACGCTTTGAAAGAATCAAGCGTTCAATCTCCAAGCCGTCAGCTGGAGGGAGACCAGATTTGGATGTTCGAATGGACCCTGAACAAGAAGGTCCTGTCTCAAAGGTAGCTTCCATGGTGGAACCGATGACATATTCACCAGGTCTGCATACCAAGTCCTGCGTGGCCACGCAGGAGCTATCAAGATCACCGAGGCCCTCTCCTGTTTGATCCTGGCTACCAGCCTGGGAATGAGAGGAAACGGTGGAAACACATAAGCTAGGTTGAAGGTCCAAGGCGCTACTAGTGCATCTACTAGAGTCGCCTTGGGATCCCTGGATCTGGACCCGTAACACGGAACCTTGAAGTTCTGACGAGACGCCATCAGATCCATGTCTGGAATGCCCCATAATTGAGTCAGTTGGGCAAAGATCTCCGGATGGAGTTCCCACTCCCCCGGATGGAAAGTCTGACGACTCAGATAATCCGCTTCCCAGTTTTCCACACCTGGGATGTGGATCGCAGATAGATGGCAGGAGTGTTCCTCCGCCCATTGTATTATTTTGGTCACTTCTTTCATCGCCAGGGAACTCCTTGTTCCCCCCTGATGATTGATATACGCAACAGTCGTCATGTTGTCTGATTGGAATCTTATGAATCTGGCCTTTGCTAGTTGAGGCCAAGCCCTGAGAGCATTGAAAATCGCTCTTAGTTCCAGAATGTTTATCGGGAGAAGAGACTCTTCCCGAGACCATAGTCCCTGAGTCTTCAGGGATTCCCAGACCGCGCCCCAGCCCACTAGACTGGCGTCGGTCGTGACAATGACCCACTCTGGTCTGCGGAAGCTCATTCCCTTGCATAGATGGTCCAGGGTCAGCCACCAACGGAGTGAATCTCTGGTCTTCTGATCTACTTGAATCATTGGAGACAAGTCTGTATAGTCCCCATTCCACTGTTTGAGCATGCACAGTTGTAATGGTCTTAGATGAATTCGTGCAAAAGGAACTATGTCCATTGCTGCAACCATCAACCCTACTACTTCCATGCACTGAGCTATGGAAGGACGTGGAACAGAATGAAGAACTTGACAAGCGCTTAGAAGCTTTGATTTTCTGACCTCTGTCAGAAAAATCCTCATTTCTAAGGAATCTATTATTGTTCCCAAGAAGGGAACTCTTGTTGACGGAGACAGAGAACTTTTTTCTACGTTCACCTTCCATCCGTGCGATCTGAGAAAGGCCAGAACAATGTCTGTATGAGCCTTTGCTTTTGACAGGGACGACGCTTGTATTAGAATGTCGTCCAGGTATGGTACTACTGCAATGCCCCTCGGCCTTAGAACCGCTAGGAGGGACCCGAGTACCTTTGTGAAAATCCTTGGAGCAGTGGCTAACCCGAATGGGAGGGCCACAAACTGGTAATGTTTGTCCAGAAAGGCGAACCTTAGGAACTGATGATGTTCTTTGTGGATAGGAATATGTAGGTACGCATCCTTTAGATCCACGGTAGTCATAAATTGACCTTCCTGGATAGTGGGTAGAATTGTTTGAATGGTTTCCATTTTGAACGATGGTACCCTGAGAAATTTGTTTAGGATCTTCAGATCCAAAATAGGTCTGAATGTTCCCTCTTTTTTGGGAACTACGAACAGATTTGAATAAAATCCCATTCCCTGTTCTTTTATTGGGACAGGGTGTATCACTCCCATTTTTAACAGGTCTTCTACACAATGTAAGAACGCCTGTCTCTTTATTTGGTTTAAGGATAAGCGAGACATGTGGAACCTTCCCCTTGGGGGTAGTTCCCTGAATTCCAGAAGATAACCCTGAGAAACTATTTCTAGTGCCCAGGGATCCTGAACATCTCTTGCCCAAGCCTGAGCAAAGAGAGAGAGTCTGCCCCCTACTAGATCCGGTCCCGGATCGGGGGCTACTCCTTCATGCTGTCTTGTTAGCAGCAGCAGGCTTCTTGACCTGCTTACCCTTGTTCCAGCCCTGCATAGGTTTCCAGGCTGGTTTGGGCTGTGAGGCATTACCCTCTTGCTTAGAGGATGCAGAATTAGAGGCCGGTCCGTTCCTAAAATTGCGAAAGGAACGAAAATTAGACTTATTCTTGGCCTTGAACGGCCTATCTTGTGGAAGGGCGTGGCCCTTTCCCCCAGTGATGTCTGAGATAATCTCTTTCAATTCTGGTCCGAAGAGAGTTTTACCTTTGAAAGGGATGTTAAGCAATTTTGTCTTGGATGATACATCCGCTGACCAAGACTTTAGCCAAAGCGCTCTACGCGCCACAATTGCAAACTCTGAATTTTTCGCCGCTAATTTAGCTAATTGCAAGGCGGCATCTAAAATAAAAGAGTTAGCCAACTTAAGTGCGTGAACTCTGTCCATAACCTCCTCATATGGAGTCTCTCTACCGAGCGACTTTTCTAGTTCCTCAAACCAAAACCACGCTGCAGTAGTGACAGGAACAATGCACGAAATGGGTTGTAGAAGGTAACCTTGCTGTACAAAAATCTTTTTAAGCAAACCTTCCAATTTTTTATCCATAGGATCTTTGAAAGCACAACTATCCTCGATAGGAATAGTAGTGCGCTTGTTTAAAGTAGAAACTGCCCCCTCGACCTTAGGGACTGTCTGCCATAAGTCCTTTCTGGGCTCGACCATAGGAAATAATTTCTTAAATATAGGGGGGGGGGAACAAAAGGTATGCCGGGCTTCTCCCACTCCTTATTAACTATGTCCGCCACCCGCTTGGGTATAGGAAAAGCGTCGGGGTGCACCAGAACCTCTAGGAACTTGTCCATTTTGCATAATTTCTCTGGAATGACCAAGTTGTCACAATCATCCAGAGTAGATAACACCTCCTTAAGCAGTGCGCGGAGATGTTCTAATTTAAATTTAAATGTCACAACATCAGGTTCAGCTTGTTGAGAAATTTTTCCTGAATCTGAAATTTCCCCATCTGACAAAACCTCCCTCATGGCCACTTCAGATTGGTGTGAGGGTATGACAGAACAATTATCATCAGCGCCCTCCTGCTCTTCAGTGTTTAAGACAGAGCAATCGCGCTTTCTCTGATATGCAGGCATTTTGGATAAAAACAGAATTTATGTTTACCTGATAAATTACTTTCTCCAACGGTGTGTCCGGTCCACGGCGTCATCCTTACTTGTGGGATATTCTCTTCCCCAACAGGAAATGGCAAAGAGCCCAGCAAAGCTGGTCACATGATCCCTCCTAGGCTCCGCCTACCCCAGTCATTCGACCGACGTAAAGGAGGAATATTTGCATAGGAGAAACCATATGATACCGTGGTGACTGTAGTTAAAGAAAATAAATTATCAGACCTGATTAAAAAACCAGGGCGGGCCGTGGACCGGACACACCGTTGGAGAAAGTAATTTATCAGGTAAACATAAATTCTGTTTTCTCCAACATAGGTGTGTCCGGTCCACGGCGTCATCCTTACTTGTGGGAACCAATACCAAAGCTTTAGGACACGGATGAAGGGAGGGAGCAAATCAGGTCACCTAAATGGAAGGCACCACGGCTTGCAAAACCTTTCTCCCAAAAATAGCCTCAGAAGAAGCAAAAGTATCAAACTTGTAAAATTTGGTAAAAGTGTGCAGTGAAGACCAAGTCGCTGCCCTACATATCTGATCAACAGAAGCCTCGTTCTTGAAGGCCCATGTGGAAGCCACAGCCCTAGTGGAATGAGCTGTGATTCTTTCGGGAGGCTGCCGTCCGGCAGTCTCGTAAGCCAATCTGATGATGCTTTTAATCCAAAAAGAGAGAGAGAGGTAGAAGTTGCTTTTTGACCTCTCCTTTTACCGGAATAAACAACAAACAAGGAAGATGTTTGTCTAAAATCCTTTGTAGCATCTAAATAGAATTTTAGAGCGCGAACAACATCCAAATTGTGCAACAAACGTTCCTTCTTCGAAACTGGTTTCGGACACAGAGAAGGTACGATAATCTCCTGGTTAATGTTTTTGTTAGAAACAACTTTTGGAAGAAAACCAGGTTTAGTACGTAAAACCACCTTATCTGCATGGAACACCAGATAAGGAGGAGAACACTGCAGAGCAGATAATTCTGAAACTCTTCGAGCAGAAGAAATTGCAACCAAAAACAAAACTTTCCAAGATAATAACTTAATATCAACGGAATGTAAGGGTTCAAACGGAACCCCCTGAAGAACTGAAAGAACTAAGTTGAGACTCCAAGGAGGAGTCAAAGGTTTGTAAACAGGCTTGATTCTGACCAGAGCCTGAACAAAGGCTTGAACATCTGGCACAGCTGCCAGCTTTTTGTGAAGTAACACAGACAAGGCAGAAATCTGTCCCTTCAGGGAACTTGCAGATAATCCTTTTTCCAATCCTTCTTGAAGGAAGGATAGAATCTTAGGAATCTTAACCTTGTCCCAAGGGAATCCTTTAGATTCACACCAACAGATATATTTTTTCCAAATTTTGTGGTAAATCTTTCTAGTTACAGGCTTTCTGGCCTGAACAAGAGTATCGATAACAGAATCTGAGAACCCTCGCTTCGATAAGATCAAGCGTTCAATCTCCAAGCAGTCAGCTGGAGTGAGACCAGATTCGGATGTTCGAACGGACCCTGAACAAGAAGGTCTCGTCTCAAAGGTAGCTTCCAAGGTGGAGCCGATGACATATTCACCAGATCTGCATACCAAGTCCTGCGTGGCCACGCAGGAGCTATCAAGATCACCGACGCCCTCTCCTGATTGATCCTGGCTACCAGCCTGGGGATGAGAGGAAACGGCGGGAACACATAAGCTAGTTTGAAAGTCCAAGGTGCTACTAGTGCATCCACTAGAGCCGCCTTGGGATCCCTGGATCTGGACCCGTAGCAAGGAACTTTGAAGTTCTGACGAGAGGCCATCAGATCCATGTCTGGAATGCCCCACAGTTGAGTGACTTGGGCAAAGATTTCCGGATGGAGTTCCCACTCCCCCGGATGCAATGTCTGACGACTCAGAAAATCCGCTTCCCAATTTTCCACTCCTGGGATGTGGATAGCAGACAGGTGGCAGGAGTGAGACTCCGCCCATAGAATGATTTTGGTCACTTCTTCCATCGCTAGGGAACTCCTTGTTCCCCCCTGATGGTTGATGTACGCAACAGTTGTCATGTTGTCTGATTGAAACCGTATGAACTTGGCCCTCGCTAGCTGAGGCCAAGCTTTGAGAGCATTGAATATCGCTCTCAGTTCCAGAATATTTATCGGTAGAAGAGATTCTTCCCGAGACCAAAGACCCTGAGCTTTCAGGGATCCCCAGACCGCGCCCCAGCCCATCAGACTGGCGTCGGTCGTGACAATGACCCACTCTGGTCTGCGGAAGGTCATCCCTTGTGACAGGTTGTCCAGGGACAGCCACCAACGGAGTGAGTCTCTGGTCCTCTGATTTACTTGTATCTTCGGAGACAAGTCTGTATAGTCCCCATTCCACTGACTGAGCATGCACAGTTGTAATGGTCTTAGATGAATGCGCGCAAAAGGAACTATGTCCATTGCCGCTACCATCAAACCTATCACTTCCATGCACTGCGCTATGGAAGGAAGAGGAACGGAATGAAGTATCCGACAAGAGTCTAGAAGTTTTGTTTTTCTGACTTCTGTCAGAAAAATCCTCATTTCTAAGGAGTCTATTATTGTTCCCAAGAAGGGAACCCTTGTTGACGGAGATAGAGAACTCTTTTCCACGTTCACTTTCCATCCGTGAGATCTGAGAAAGGCCAGGACAATGTCCGTGTGAGCCTTTGCTTGAGGAAGGGACGACGCTTGAATCAGAATGTCGTCCAAGTAAGGTACTACGGCAATGCCCCTTGGTCTTAGCACAGCTAGAAGGGACCCTAGTACCTTTGTGAAAATCCTTGGAGCAGTGGCTAATCCGAAAGGAAGCGCCACGAACTGGTAATGCTTGTCCAGGAATGCGAACCTTAGGAACCGATGATGTTCCTTGTGGATAGGAATATGTAGATACGCATCCTTTAAATCCACCGTGGTCATGAATTGACCTTCCTGGATGGAAGGAAGAATTGTTCGAATGGTTTCCATCTTGAACGATGGAACCTTGAGAAACTTGTTTAAGATCTTGAGATCTAAGATTGGTCTGAACGTTCCCTCTTTTTTGGGAACTATGAACAGATTGGAGTAGAACCCCATCCCTTGTTCTCCTAATGGAACAGGATGAATCACTCCCATTTTTAACAGGTCTTCTACACAATGCAAGAATGCCTGTCTTTTTATGTGGTCTGAAGACAACTGAGACCTGTGGAACCTCCCCCTTGGGGGAAGCCCCTTGAACTCCAGAAAATAACCTTGGGAGACTATTTCTAGCGCCCAAGGATCCAGAACATCTCTTGCCCAAGCCTGAGCGAAGAGAGAGAGTCTGCCCCCCACCAGATCCGGTCCCGGATCGGGGGCCAACATTTCATGCCGTCTTGGTAGCAGTGGCAGGTTTCTTGGCCTGCTTTCCCTTGTTCCAGCCTTGCATTGGTCTCCAAGCTGGCTTGGCTTGAGAAGTATTACCCTCTTGCTTAGAGGACGTAGCACTTTGGGCTGGTCCGTTTCTACGAAAGGGACGAAAATTAGGTTTATTTTTGGCCTTGAAAGGCCGATCCTGAGGAAGGGCGTGGCCCTTACCCCCAGTGATATCAGAGATAATCTCTTTCAAGTCAGGGCCAAACAGCGTTTTCCCCTTGAAAGGAATGTTAAGTAGCTTGTTCTTGGAAGACGCATCAGCTGACCAAGATTTCAACCAAAGCGCTCTGCGCGCCACAATAGCAAACCCAGAATTCTTAGCCGCTAACCTAGCCAATTGCAAAGTGGCGTCTAAGGTGAAAGAATTAGCCAATTTGAGAGCATTGATTCTGTCCATAATCTCCTCATAAGGAGGAGAATCACTATCGACCGCCTTTACCAGCTCATCGAACCAGAAACACGCGGCTGTAGCGACAGGGACAATGCATGAAATTGGTTGTAGAAGGTAACCCTGCTGAACAAACATCTTTTTAAGTAAACCTTCTAATTTTTTATCCATAGGATCTTTGAAAGCACAACTATCTTCTATGGGTATAGTGGTGCGTTTGTTTAAGGTGGAAACCGCTCCCTCGACCTTGGGGACTGTCTGCCATAAGTCCTTTCTGGGGTCGACCATAGGAAACAATTTTTTAAATATGGGGGGAGGGACGAAAGGAATACCGGGCCTTTCCCATTCTTTATTTACAATGTCCGCCACCCGCTTGGGTATAGGAAAAGCTTCTGGGAGCCCCGGGACCTCTAGGAACTTGTCCATTTTACATAGTTTCTCTGGGATGACCAACTTGTCACAATCATCCAGAGTGGATAATACCTCCTTAAGCAGAATGCGGAGATGTTCCAACTTAAATTTAAACGTAATCACATCAGGTTCAGCTTGTTGAGAAATGTTCCCTGAATCAGTAATTTCTCCCTCAGACAAAACCTCCCTGGCCCCATCAGACTGGTTTAGGGGCCCTTCAGAACCATTATTATCAGCGTCGTCATGCTCTTCAGTATCTAAAACAGAGCAGTCACGCTTACGCTGATAAGTGTTCATTTTGGCTAAAATGTTTTTGACAGAATTATCCATTACAGCCGTTAATTGTTGCATAGTAAGGAGTATTGGCGCGCTAGATGTACTAGGGGCCTCCTGAGTGGGCAAGACTCGTGTAGACGAAGGAGGGAATGATGCAGTACCATGCTTACTCCCCTCACTTGAGGAATCATCTTGGGCATCATTGTCATTGTCACATAAATCACATTTATTTAAATGAGAAGGAACTCTGGCTTCCCCACATTCAGAACACAGTCTATCTGGTAGTTCAGACATGTTAAACAGGCATAAACTTGATAACAAAGTACAAAAAACGTTTTAAAATAAAACCGTTACTGTCACTTTAAATTTTAAACTGAACACACTTTATTACTGCAATTGCGAAAAAATATGAAGGAATTGTTCAAAATTCACCACAGTGTCTTAAAGCCTTAAAAGTATTGCACACCAAATTTGGAAGCTTTAACCCTTAAAATAACGGAACCGGAGCCGTTTTTAACTTTAACCCCTTTACAGTCCCTGGTATCTGCTTTGCTGAGACCCAACCAAGCCCAAAGGGGAATACGATACCAAATGACGCCTTCAGAAAGTCTTTTCTAGGTATCAGAGCTCCTCACACATGCGACTGCATGTCATGCCTCTCAAAAACAAGTGCGCAACACCGGCGCGAAAATGAGGCTCTGCCTATGATTTGGGAAAGCCCCTAAAGAATAAGGTGTCTAAAACAGTGCCTGCCGATATAATCTTATCATAATACCCAGATTAAATGATTCCTCAAGGCTAAATATGTGTTAATAATGAATCGATTTAGCCCAGAAAAAGTCTACAGTCTTAATAAGCCCTTGTGAAGCCCTTATTTACTATCTTAATAAACATGGCTTACCGGATCCCATAGGGAAAATGACAGCTTCCAGCATTACATCGTCTTGTTAGAATGTGTCATACCTCAAGCAGCAAGAGACTGCTCACTGTTCCCCCAACTGAAGTTAATTGCTCTCAACAGTCCTGTGTGGAACAGCCATGGATTTTAGTAACGGTTGCTAAAATCATTTTCCTCATACAAACAGAAATCTTCATCTCTTTTCTGTTTCTGAGTAAATAGTACATACCAGCACTATTTTAAAATAACAAACTCTTGATTGAATAATAAAAACTACAGTTAAACACTAAAAAACTCTAAGCCATCTCCGTGGAGATGTTGCCTGTACAACGGCAAAGAGAATGACTGGGGTAGGCGGAGCCTAGGAGGGATCATGTGACCAGCTTTGCTGGGCTCTTTGCCATTTCCTGTTGGGGAAGAGAATATCCCACAAGTAAGGATGACGCCGTGGACCGGACACACCTATGTTGGAGAAATATTTGCTATGGAGTTATCCATTACAGCCGTCAATTGTTGCATGGTAATAAGCATTGGCGCGCTAGATGTACTAGGGGCCTCCTGCGTGGGCAAAACTGGTGTAGACACAGTAGGAGATGATGTAGTATCATGTCTACTCCCCTCATCTGAGGAATCATCTTGGGCAATTTCATTATCTGTGGCAGTACTGTCCTTACTTTGTTTGGACGCTGTGGCACAATTATCACACAAATTTAAATGGGGAGACACATTGGCTTTCATACATATAGAACATAGCTTATCCGAAGGCACAGACATGTTAAACAGGCTTAAACTTGTTAATAAAGTACAAAAACCGTTTTAAAACAAAACCGTTACTGTCTCTTTAAATTTTAAACAGAAACACTTTATTACTGAATATGTGAAAAACTATGAAGGAATTGTTCAAAAATTACCACAGTGTCTTAAAGCATTAAGAGTATTGCACACCAAATTTCAGAGCTTTAACCCTTAAAATAACGGAACCGGAGCCGTTTACAAATTTAACCCCTATACAGTCCCAGCTACAGCTTTTGCTGAGATCTAACCAAGCCCAGAGGGGAATACGATACCAAATGACGCCTTCTAGAAACTTTTCCAGCTATTTTCAGGTCCTCACACATGCATCTGCATGTCTTGCTCTCAAAAACAACTGCGCAGTAATGACGCGAAAATGAGGCTCAGCCTACAACTGGGAAGGCCCTCCCTGACTGGAAAAGGTGTCTAACATAGTGCCTGCCGTTTAAAAAACGTTCCCCAAGCTTATAAATGTGAAATATCATCATAAACATGTATAAAATGCGCAAATAAAGCAATCGATTTAGCCCATAAAAGTGTCTACCAGTTTTATAGCCCATATTAAGCCCTTTATTCTGTTTGAGACTAAGAAAATGGCTTACCTATCCCCATGAGGGGAAAAATGACAGCCTTCCAGCATTACACAGTCTTGTTAGAAATATGGCTAGTCATACCTTAAGCAGAAAAGTCTGCTAACTGTTTCCCCCAACTGAAGTTACTTCATCTCAACAGTCCTATGTGGAAACAGCAATCGATTTTAGTTACTGTCTGCTAAAATCATCTTCCTCTCACAAACAGAAATCTTCATCTTTTTCTGTTTCAGAGTAAATAGTACATACCAGCACTATTTTAAAATAACAAACACTTGATAGAAGAATAAAAAACTACATTTAAACACCAAAAACTCTTAACCATCTCCGTGGAGATGTTGCCTGTGCAACGGCAAAGAGAATGACTGGGGTGGGCGGAGCCTAGGAGGGACTATATGGCCAGCTTTGCTGGGACTCTTTGCCATTTCCTGTTGGGGAAGAGATATTCCCACAAGTAAGGATGACGCCGTGGACCGGACACACCAATGTTGGAGAAAGACTAATATACAACGGTAACAGCAAATAAGGGTATACATCAGGAATAACAGTATTAACTGAGTGTACTGGGTGGGCAGTGAGATTAACAAATGTTTAATTCTAAACCTCCAGTATAAGTATATGAGTATAAGTAATATATATCTTACATTCTAGATCAGGTGTGTGTAAGAGGAGACAAATATAAACTAATAGAATTCAACAAAGATACTAAACAAACAGTAGATCCAGTATAGGCTGATCCCATAAGGTTTTCGATGACAGTGTAGGAGCAGATGTTACTCAGGTAATAAGTCTTCACTTAGAGGTTATGTTAATCCTCACAGCTGTCCTATCGAAATAAACAAGAAACCACGATAGGGTTCAACCCCCCTACCCAGAAACATGTTTCATGCATGATACCAAGTGTAAAACGTCTAGTACCAAAAACAATCATAGTAAACTATATAGTCACAATGGGAGTACGAACAAGGGAGCTTTGTCCTCTGAAATATATATATATGTGGGCCTCCCAGTTGTTAACCGATGTCTGTTTTCAGTGATCTCGGACTGATCACATGTAGATTATCAGGAATCTCCCGTATGACAAGCGGTGTGATGGGTCATGTCCTAGGTCCCTCATGGGTAGGTTTCACCTTGTGTTGCTATCAGGAGGGCAGTTATAGGGAGTGATGGGCTATTAAGCTCTAAGGCTACGCTAGCTCCGGACAGCTAGCTCATATAAAACTAGCGAAGTGTGAATGTTTTAACCATCCTTAGGTTCCTAAGCAGAGAGGAAGAGCAGCGCAGACTAAAAGGCTCAGTTCAGCATATATTTTAATGGGTCACTGTGCTAGCGCCTCTCAGGTGCGCCATTTGTGTACACAGGAAGGCCAGAAGGGCAGCCAACCACCCGGGTCAAAAGGATCTCCCCTCCAATCAGTAGGGACCACAAAGATTAGCTTTCCGGTACTCCGCCCCTCGGTCGCAAGGGAAAAACCACCGCGCCCGTTGAGCCTCATATCCAGAATAGAATGTGAGTGGCTTTTCAGTAATGACTTCCAACGTATTTTAGCCGTTTTCGGTGATGCTCGTGTCGCTGCAGGTCTCTGAAGCTTTGCTAGCTCTGCCGGGATGTTTACAGCGTGTGCGGTAGGTTGAGCTGAATCTAACCACAAATATTCCCCTGAGACCTCAAGTGGCTCCTGTTCTTCCTTCTGTATTTGCTTATTCAGCGGGGTGTCCGATGGGCCGTTAGTAAGGTAAGGTTCAGCTGGTGGGAGAGAGGGTGGACTGGCTGCAGTCTGTAGAGCGGCAATACAACCTACATGATGCTGGTCTAGACGAGCGGACATATTTTTCAAGAGAGACATGATTAGCCTCAGGGTGCCTGTCGGGCATACTGCATCGTGGGAGATCTCCATGTTATTGCGACCGGCTGATGTAGTCTGGTAGAGGAACAGAAGAGTCCGGTAAAGTGGTTAGGCTGCTGAGTCGTCTTAAGCAGGAGAAGTTCCGCAGATCCCCAACATGTCTGTAAAGCACAGCCCCCGTAGGGACTCCGGTAACCACCAGCCACTTCCCTCGTGGAGGTCGCCTAGGCCCCAAGTATCTGCATCTTGTTATGGAGATCATATGGGAGACTTGAACCCAAAAAAAAATAGATCAAATGCTGTATCACCCTGTTCTCTGTCATTGACCAAAAAGAGCAGGCATTAAAAGTGGTATATTGGCTTTATTTTGGTTGTTTATATGCCTTCCATTGTTAGAGCACAGGGCAGATGTGACTGCTCTCCTCGGCTGTTGGCTCCGCCCCCAATACCAGGTACATTTAAGATACACTGCCACCTGCTGGGCAAACACCTCATCAACTCCTATTTCTTTTTTCTCTATATTAAAGGGACACAAAACCCACAAAAAATTATTTCATGATTCAGATAGAGAATACAATTTTAAACAACTTTCCAATTTACTTCTATTATTTATTTTGCTTCCTTCTCTGGTTATCCTTTGCTGAAAGGTTTATCTAGTCCAACTCAGGAGCAGCAAATAACCTAGGCTCTAGCTGTTGATTGGTGGCTGAATATATATACCGATTGTCATTAGTGAATTGCTGCTTCTTCCACAAATGATACCCAGAGAATGAAACAAATTAGATAATAGAAGTAAATTTGAAAGTTGTTTAAAGTTGTATTTTCTATCTGAATCATGAGAAAAAATGTGGGTGTCATGTCCCTTTAATGTGACAATGAAGAGAAAAACAGGCCTTAAAGAGACAGTCTATCTCAGAATTATTGTTTAAAAGATAAATAATCCCTTTATTACCCATTCCCCAGTTTTGCATAACCAACAGTTATATTAAAAACATAATTTATGCTTACCTGATAAATTCCTTTCTCCTGTAGTGTGGTCAGTCCACGGGTCATCATTACTTCTGGGATATTAACTCCTCCCCAACAGGAAGTGCAAGAGGATCACCCAAGCAGAGCTGCTATATAGCTCCTCCCCTCTACGTCACACCCAGTCATTCGACCGAGAACCAACGAGAAAGGAGAAGCTAAAGGGTGCAGTGGTGACTGGAGTATAATTTAAAAATTTAGACCTGCCATAAAAAACAGGGCGGGCCGTGGACTGACCACACTACAGGAGAAAGGAATTTATCAGGTAAGCATAAATTATGTTTTCTCCTGTTAAGTGTGGTCAGTCCACGGGTCATCATTACTTCTGGGATACCAATACCAAAGCTAAAATACACGGATGACGGGAGGGACAGGCAGGATCTTTATACGGAAGGAACCACTGCCTGAAGAACCTTTCTCCCAAAAACAGCCTCCGAAGAAGCAAAAGTGTCAAATTTGTAAAATTTGGAAAAAGTATGAAGAGAAGACCAAGTTGCAGCCTTGCAAATCTGTTCAACAGAGGCCTCATTCTTAAAGGCCCAAGTGGAAGCCACAGCTCTAGTAGAATGAGCTGTAATTCTTTCAGGAGGCTGCTGTCCAGCAGTCTCATAAGCTAAACGTATTATGCTACGAAGCCAAAAAGAGAGAGAGGTAGCAGAAGCTTTTTGACCTCTCCTCTGTCCAGAATAAACGACAAACAGGGAAGAGGTTTGTCGAAAATCTTTAGTTGCCTGTAAATAAAATTTCAGGGCACGGACTACATCTAGATTGTGTAGAAGTCGTTCCTTCTTTGAAGAAGGATTAGGACACGATGGAACAAAAATCTCTTGATTGATATTCCTGTTAGTGACCACCTTAGGTAAAAACCCAGGTTTAGTATGCAGAACTACCTTGTCTGAATGAAAAATCAGATAAGGAGAATCACAATGTAAGGCCGATAACTCAGAGACTCTTCGAGCCGAGGAAATAGCCATTAAAAACAGAACTTTCCAAGATAACAATTTAATATCAATGGAATGAAGGGGTTCAAACGGAACACCCTGTAAAACGTTAAGAACTAAACTCCATGGTGGAGCAACAGTTTTAAACACAGGCTGAATCCTGGCCAAAGCCTGACAAAAAGCCTGAACGTCTGGAACTTCTGACAGACGTTTGTGTAAAAGAATGGACAGAGCTGAAATCTGTCCCTTTAAGGAACTAGCGGATAAACCCTTTTCTAAACCTTCTTGTAGAAAAGACAATATCCTAGGAATCCTAACCTTACTCCATGAGTAACTCTTGGATTCGCACCAATGTAAGTATTTACGCCATATCTTATGGTAAATCTTTCTGGTAACAGGCTTCCTAGCCTGTATTAAGGTATCAATTACTGACTCAGAAAATCCACGTTTTGATAAAATCAAGCATTCAATTTCCAAGCAGTCAGCTTCAGAGAAATTAGATTTTGATGTTTGAAGGGACCCTGGATCAGAAGGTCCTGTCTCAGAGGCAGAGACCAAGGTGGACAGGATGACATGTCCACTAGATCTGCATACCAGGTCCTGCGTGGCCACGCAGGCGCTAATAGAATCACCGATGCTCTCTCCTGTTTGATCCTGGCAATCAATCGAGGAAGCATCGGGAAGGGTGGAAACACATAAGCCATCCCCAAGGTCCAAGGTGCTGTCAAAGCATCTACCAGGACCGCTCCCGGATCCCTGGATCTGGACCCGTAACACGGAAGCTTGGCGTTCTGTCGAGACGCCATGAGATCTATCTCTGGTTTGCCCCAACGTCGAAGTATTTGGGCAAAGACCTCCGGATGAAGTTCCCACTCCCCCGGATGAAAAGTCTGACGACTTAGAAAATCCGCCTCCCAGTTCTCCACTCCTGGGATGTGGATTGCTGACAGGTGGCAAGAGTGAGACTCTGCCCAGCGAATTATCTTTGATACTTCCATCATCGCTAGGGAGCTTCTTGTCCCTCCTTGATGGTTGATGTAAGCTACAGTCGTGATGTTGTCCGACTGAAACCTGATGAACCCCTGAGTTGTTAACTGGGGCCAAGCCAGAAGGGCATTGAGAACTGCTCTCAATTCCAGAATGTTTATTGGAAGGAGACTCTCCTCCTGAGTCCATGATCCCTGAGCCTTCAGAGAATTCCAGACAGCGCCCCAACCTAGTAGGCTGGCGTCTGTTGTTACAATTGTCCAATCTGGCCTGCTGAATGGCATCCCCCTGGACAGATGTGGCCGAGAAAGCCACCATAGAAGAGAATTTCTTGTCTCTTGATCCAGATTCAGAGTAGGGGACAAATCTGAGTAATCCCCATTCCACTGACTTAGCATGCACAATTGCAGCGGTCTGAGATGTAGGCGTGCAAAGGGTACTATGTCCATTGCCGCTACCATTAAGCCGATTACCTCCATGCATTGAGCCACTGACGGGTGTTGAATGGAATGAAGGACACGGCAAGCATTTTGAAGCTTTGTTAACCTGTCTTCTGTCAGGTAGATCTTCATTTCTACAGAATCTATAAGAGTCCCCAAGAAGGGAACTCTTGTGAGTGGAAAGAGAGAACTCTTCTTTTCGTTCACCTTCCACCCATGCGACCTTAGAAATGCCAGTACTAACTCTGTATGAGACTTGGCAGTTTGAAAGCTTGAAGCTTGTATCAGAATGTCGTCTAGGTACGGAGCTACCGAAATTCCTCGCGGTCTTAGTACCGCCAGAAGAGCGCCCAGAACCTTTGTGAAGATTCTTGGAGCCGTAGCCAATCCGAATGGAAGAGCTACAAACTGGTAATGCCTGTCTAGGAAGGCAAACCTTAGATACCGGGAATGATCTTTGTGAATCGGTATGTGAAGGTAAGCGTCCTTTAAATCCACTGTGGTCATGCACTGACCCTCTTGGATCATGGGTAGGATTGTCCGAATAGTTTCCATTTTGAACGATGGAACTCTTAGGAATTTGTTTAGGATCTTTAAATCCAAGATTGGTCTGAAGGTTCCTTCTTTCTTGGGAACCACAAACAGATTTGAGTAAAACCCCTGTCCGTGTTCCGACCGCGGAACCGGGTGGATCACTCCCATTAGTAAGAGATCTTGTACACAGCGTAGAAACGCCTCTTTCTTTATTTGGTCTGTTGATAACCTGGGCGAAGAGAGAAAGTCTGCCCCCCACTAGATCCGTTCCCGGATCGGGGGCCCTCGATTCATGCTGTCTTAGGGGCAGCAGCAGGTTTTCTGGCCTGCTTGCCCTTGTTCCAGGACTGGTTAGGTCTCCAGCCTTGTCTGTAGCGAGCAACAGCTCCTTCCTGTTTTGGAGCAGAGGAAGTTGATGCTGCTCCTGCCTTGAAATTACGAAAGGTACGAAAATTAGACTGTCTAGCCCTAGGTTTGGCTCTGTCTTGAGGCAGGGCATGGCCTTCACCTCCTGTAATGTCAGCGATAATTTCTTTCAAACCGGGCCCGAATAAGGTCTGCCCTTTGAAAGGTATGTTAAGTAATTTAGATTTAGAAGTAACATCAGCTGACCAGGATTTCAGCCACAGTGCTCTGCGTGCCTGAATGGCGAATCCGGAATTCTTAGCCGTAAGTTTAGTTAAGTGTACTACGGCATCTGAAACAAATGAATTAGCTAGCTTAAGTGTTTTAAGCTTATTTGAAATCTCATCTATAGTTATTGAGTCAAGAGTTTCTTCCAGAGACTCGGACCAAAAAGCGGCCGCAGCCGTGACAGACGCAATACATGCAAGGGGTTGTAATATAAAACCTTGTTGAGCAAAAATTTTCTTAAGGTAACCCTCTAATTTTTTATCCATTGGATCTGAAAAGGCACAGCTATCCTCCACCGGGATAGTGGTACGCTTAGCCAGAGTAGAAACTGCTCCCTCCACCTTAGGGACCGTCTGCCATAAGTCCCGTGTGGTAGCGTCTATTGGAAACATTTTTCTAAATACAGGAGGGGGGGGGAAAGGGTACACCGGGCCTATCCCACTCCTTAGTAATGATCTCTGTAAGTCTCTTAGGTATAGGAAATACGTCAGTACTCGTCGGTACCGCATAGTATCTATCCAGCCTACATAATTTCTCTGGGATTGCAACGGTGTTACAATCATTCAGAGCCGCCAATACCTCCCCTAGCAGTACACGGAGGTTTTCTAGCTTAAACTTAAAGTTTGAAATGTCTGAATCCACTCTATTGGGATCAGCTCCGTCACCTGCAGATTGAAGCTCTCCGTCCTCATGTTCTGCAAATTGTGACGCAGTATCTGACATGGCCCTATTATTATCAGCGCACTCTGTTCTCACCCCAGAGTGATCTCGCTTACCTCTAAGTTCAGGTAATTTAGACAAAACTTCAGTCATAACATTAGCCATGTCCTGTAATGTGATCTGTAATGGCCGCCCTGAAGTACCTGGCGTTACAATATCACGCACCTCCCGAGCGGGAGATGCAGGTACTGACACGTGAGGCAAGTTAGTCGGCATAACTTTCCCCTCGTTGTTTGGTGAATGATGTTCAATTTGTACAGATTGACTTTTATTTAACGTAGCATCAATGCAATTAGTACATACATTTCTATTGGGCTCCACCTTGGCTTTAGCACATATTGCACAGAGATATTCCTCTGAGTCAGACATGTTTAACACACTAGCAATTAAACTAGCAAACTTGGAAATACTTTTCAACTTAATTTACAAGTAATATGAAAAACGTACTGTGCCTTTAAGAAGCACAGAAAAAAATTATGACAGTTGAGTAACAATGAACCGGAGAAACTATAAAATCAAATTTTTCCCGGTAAAAAATACAATTTAGCAAAGGATTGCCCCCATTAGCAATGGATAACTAACTCTTAAACAGCAGAAAAAAAGTACAGAAAATAAACGTTTTTTATCACAGTCAAAGCACAATCTCACAGGTCTGCTGTGAGTGATTACCTCCCTCAAAATACTTTTTGAAGACCCTTGAGCTCTGTAGAGACGAACCGGATCATGCAGGGAAGAAAACAGACTTGTGACTGAATTTCTGATGCGTAGTAAAAGCGCCAAAATAGGCCCCTCCCCCTCACACACAACAGTGAGGGAGATCAGTAAACTGTCTTAAATTAAATAAAACGACCGCCAAGTGGAAAAAAACAGTGCCCAAAACAATTTTTCACCCAGTACCTCAGATAATTAAACGATTTAACATGCCAGCAAAACGTTTAACATCAAATAAAATGAAGTGTCATTAGAAAGCCTGCTGCTAGTCGTTCCCACTGCAATTTAGGCTAAAAGTTTTATGCATAAAAGTATTATCCCAGTGAAGTGCCATTCCCCAGAATACTGAAGTGTAAATATACATACATGACAGCCTGATACCAGTTGCTACTACTGCATTTAAGGCTGAACTTACATTATATCGGTATTGGCAGTATTTTCTCAGTCAATTCCATTCCTCAGAAAATAATATACTGCTACATACCTCTTTGCAGGTGAACCTGCCCGCTGTCCCCTGATCTGAAGTTTACCTCACTCCTCAGATGGCCGAGAACAGCAAGATGATCTTAACTACGCCGGCTAAAATCATACAAAAACTCAGGTAGATTCTTCATCAAATTCTACCTGAGAAGGAACAACACACTCCGGTGCTGTTTTAAAATAACAAACTTTTGATTGAAGATATAAAAACGAAGTATAATCACCACAGTCCTCTCACACATCCTATCTATTAGTTGGGTGCAAGAGAATGACTGGGTGTGACGTAGAGGGGAGGAGCTATATAGCAGCTCTGCTTGGGTGATCCTCTTGCACTTCCTGTTGGGGAGGAGTTAATATCCCAGAAGTAATGATGACCCGTGGACTGACCACACTTAACAGGAGAAATATGTTTTACCTTGATGATTACCTTGTATGTAAGCCTCTGCAGACTGCCCCCTTATTTTAGTTCTTTTGACAGAAATGCATTTTAGCCTATCAGTGCTGACTCCTAGGTAACTCCATGTGGGTAAGAACAATGTTATCTATATGGCACACATAAACTAACGCCCTCTAGTTGTGAAAAACTGTCAAAATGCCCTGAGATAAATGGTAGCCTTCAAGGGCTTAGAAATTAGCATATGAGCCTACTTAGGTTTAGCTTTCAACAATGAATACCAAGAGAATAAAGAAAATTTGATGATAAAAGTAAATTGAAAAGTTGTTTAAAATTACATGCCTTATCTGAATCATGAGTTTAATTTTGACTTGACTGTCCCTTTAATTCTAATATACATTTAAAACTGTTATAGATGGAAAAACAAATCAATAGAAAATGGTTATTTCTTAAAAATACATTGTTACATGACAGAATTATTTATTTATTTATTTTGCTCCTCCAGTTGAAAGCAATGTGTGTACTGAGAAACTATCTCCTATATAGAAAACAACGTTGAGACAGCTATGTGATTAAATATTTAGGAGACCATGTTTCGAGTTTGTATGCTCACCTTGAGTATTTTTTTTTTAATAGTAGCAACTTTTTGTGATTGCATGTTATATATTAACCATGAATGCTTAATATTTTGTTGTATAACCATTTAATGATTACCTGGTTACAATTCCTTTCTCTGCTAGAATAAAACCAGCCCCAGGATTCACACTCCTAATGAGCTTCTGAAGAAGTACAAGACAGGGATGCCGCTGCTCTGTAGTAAGAGTGGTGATGACTATGTTGCTCACAATGCCTACAATACAAAAATAATGCACATTATCACGGTAATCAGTATATACACTTAGATCTTAATTATATTTACAACTTCCTCTTGGAATATGCCAATCTAAACGATTATTATCTTCCTCTATTCTATTATTTTTATTTTGGAATAGTAGAATTGCTGGGAATTCAATCGCAATAACATATGGTCAGATTATAAGTGGCACACTACATTTTTTCCCCTCAAGTAAGAAATTAGCATGACCTGATTAGTGTGTGTAATACAAGTTGAAGGTAAAAAGTTAGTGAACAAGCGAAAGACTCAGGCACGCTAACGTCAGGGCTTCAGATATCGCGACCGCACTAGCTATTTCTCCCAATAGACTTTTATGGGGCATACTACAAAAAGCACTATTAGTAATCGTTTTCATGTTAACGACCTAGATCAACCCAACGGCGCGTTAGTCATACTTTACATTCTAATGTATTTCACAAATGGTTGCAATTACAAATGTTTAGGCATTCTCATGTATATTTCTTTTGTTTGTATTGATATGACACAAAAAAGTGGAGGAAAAAAAGTCAAATCTGACACATTCCGCGCAAAACTCCAAAAATTGACTGGACAAAATTATTGGCACCCTCAATTTAATATTTAATATAATATTCGGTAGCACACACCTTGGAAAAAATAACTGAAATCATCTTGTAATTATCAATCAGTTTCTTACACCTCTCTACTGGAATTTTGGGCCACTCTTCTTTCGCCAACTGCTCCAGGTCTCTTAGATTGGAAGGATTCCTTTTCCCAACTGCTGTTTTGAGATCTCTCCACAGGTGATCTATGGGATTGAGATCTGGACTTATTGCATGCCAATTCAGTACTCTCCAGCTCTTTGTCTTAAACCATTTCTGGGTGCTTTTTGACGTTTGGGTCATTGTCTTGTTGTAATACCCATGACCTCCGATGGAGACCTAACTTTCTGATACTGGGCCTGACAATGCACCACAGAATTTTTTGGTAGTCTTCAGAATTCATAATGCAATGCACACAGTCAAGACATCCAGTGCCTGAAGCAGCAAAGCAACCCCAAAACATCAGTGAACCTCCACCATGTTTGACTGTAGGGACTGTATTCTTTTCTTTAAAAACATAATTTATTTTTCTGAAAACAGTAGAATGATGGGATTTACCAAAAAGCTGTAAATTTGTTTCGTCTGTTCAGCACATTCTCCCAAAAGGATTTTGGCTTCCTCAGGTAAGTTTTGGAAAACTCCACTCTGCCTTTTTTATGTTTATGTGTCAGCAGTGGGGTTCTCTTGAGTCACCTACCATAGCGTACCTTTTCAATCAGATGGTGATGTATAGTGCGAGCTGACACATTTGTACCCTGTGCCTGAATGTCAGCTTGAATTTGTCTGGAAGTTGATCAAGGTTCTTTATCCACCATTTGAACAATCCTTCGTTGCAATCTTTTATCAATTTTTCAATTTCATCTAAGTCCAGGCTGATTAGCTACAGTGCCATGGGCTGTAAAGTTCTTGACAATGTTGTGAACAGTAGACACAGGAACATTAAAATATCTTAAGATGGGCCTAACCACCCAATTACCCCTATTATATGGAGGATGGACGACTCCTTAATGAGACACCCCGCTACATTAGAGGCCCTGACCAAATCACTGAAAGAATACTTTCACATTAACATGTCACAGGATGTAACCCCGACCACTTTGTGGGAAGCTCACAAGGCAGTAATACGAGGGGAGTGTATAAAACACGTAGCATTTAGAAGGAAAACATATAACAGCACAGTGGAGGCTTTAACAGAAGAGATGAGGCAGCTAGAAATAGCACATAAAAACAACCCAACAGACCTAGGCTTAACGAAACACCTCACAGAAACCAGAAAAGACCTAAACGCAACCTTGACAAAGGAAGCACAGAGGAAAGCTCTAGGAGTCAAAAAAATGTACTTCTATGAAGGGAACAGAGCAGGGCCACTACTGGCTAAGTTATTAAAAGAACAAAAAGCTAGGACACAAATCCATAAGTTAGAGACGGCAGGAGGGAAAGAGATCTTAGATAGCAAACTAATAGCAAACCACTTTGGTACGTATTATACAGCGCTTTACAATCTAGATTCCAATGGTTCCACCGAACATTGGAAACATATGAAAGAATATATTGAGCAGGCAAATCTGCCTCAAATACCAAGTGACACTAAAGAAGAATTAGAATCCCCAATAACCACAGTAGAAATCCTGGCAGCAATTAAGTCCCTACCTTCGGGCAAAAGTCCTGGTCCGGATGGCTTTACAAATTCTTATTATAAAACATTTAAACATATTCTAGCCCCCCACTTATTAAAGCTTTTCCAAGCACTAGACGATGGCCACCAATTCCCACGGGAAATGTTATCAGCCCATATTTCTGTTATCCCCAAACCCAATAAACCCCTGACGGAAGCAAGCAGCTACAGACCTATATCCCTCCTCAACTCTGATATCAAAATATTAGGCAAAATTCTAGCTAATCGGATCAACAAAATATTATCCCACTTTATTCATCTGGACCAAGTGGGATTCGTCCCAGGGAGAGAAGCGAGGGATAACATCATTAGGGCGCTCACACTCACCACATTTGCTAAAGTCAACCGGACCCCTACAGTATTAATGGCCACAGATGCAGAAAAAGCATTCGATAGAATTAATTGGGCATTTCTAAAAGAGACTTTAATAGAGATGGGATTCGGTACAAAGATGGTAACGCGCATATTTCAGCTATACACACAACCCAATGCAAAAGTAAAAGCAAATGGAATGTTGTCTATTCCCTTTGACATTCGGAACGGGACAAGAGAGGGGTGCCCCCTGTCCCCAATCCTATTTATCCTCTCAATGGAGGTACTAGCAGCACACGTCAGACAAAATTAAAAGATTAACGGAGTCAAAATAGGCCCACACAATTTCAAAATTGCACTATATGCGGACGACGTGTTATTCACATTAACAGACCCCCAACATTCTGTACCAGCGACTCTAAAAGAAATTGACCATTTTGGTCGGTTCTCAGGGTTCCTGATTAATACTCAGAAATCAGAAATTATGAATGTGTCACTGAACCCACAAGATTTCCACACATTAACAAATGCCTGCCCCCTAAAGACACAAAAAAATCCCTCAAATACCTAGGAATTCAACTCTCCTCCACCATATCACAACTATTTGATGACAATTACCTCACTCTGCTACACAACATTCAAAAAGATCTACACACCTGGGCCACAAAACCAATCACATGGTGGGGACGCATACAAAGTGTTAAAATGACGACGTTACCCAGAATACTATATCTAATCCAGGCTCTCCCTATCCCCATCCCAAAATGGAATATGCCCCAACTGCAAAAACAAATTAACTCTTTCGTCTGGAACAAGAGCAAACCTAGAATAAATAGAGGAAATATGTACAGGAGCATAGAGAATGGGGGACTGGGATTACCTCATATAGCTGATTATCACGAAGCAGTCACACTGCAAAGGATTTTAGATTGGCACAGATCAAGGGAAACAAAGGCATGGGTTGCAATTGACTCCCATATCTTAAGAGTCCCAGAGGTAGGGACACTCTGTTGGGTACCAAAAGAGTCGAGACCTCCCCAATGTACAGACCTCGCTATACACAAGCACACTTTCGATACATGGGATAACATTCTCACACGACGGAAACACATTTCGGGAACACGCTCGCCCTTATTCCCTATACCGATAAATGCAGAACTCATAGGAGGACTAGACAGAGGCCAACAAAGGTTACATGAATGGGGATACACAACACCATTAATTAAGTTTATGAAAGAGGGGAAGCTAGACAAAAGAGAAAATCTGACAGAAATTTTGGAGGGCAGGTACACCACATGGCTGAAATACTCACAACTAACACACTTCATACACACATCTCCACACAAGCAAGAATTTTTAAGGGAATTAACCCCATATGAAACACTATGCACAAACACAGAAGAGATTAGGAATACCCTCTCCATCTCAAGGCGACTCATACAATCAGTTCAAGCAGCAACCCTACCAACATACACTTCCAAATGGCAGGAGGAACTAGACCTAGACATGACAAGAGAAGACTGGGCAAGAATTTTTAGGCACACCAAAAAGATTTCCACGTCTCCACAGTTAATAGAAATGAATTTTAAAGTAATTATGAGATGGTACCTCACCCCTTCTAGGTCGCACTCAATATACCCAAATGACAGTGATAGATGTTGGAGAGGGTGTGAGGAAAAAGGAAGTTACCTCCATATGTGGTGGAAATGCAAGAAACTTACACAATTCTGGGTAGAAATAGAGAGGCACTACAAAGTGATCTTGTCAAACGACTTTACACTAGCACCCAACCTAGTCCTACTCAATGACACCACAAACATCACCTGTAAGCTTAGACGCACATTAATACACCTAGGGATGACAGGGGCAAAAGCATTAGTAGCTCTAAACTGGAAGAACCAGAACCCCCCAATGATCACAGCTTGGGCAGAAAAAGTAACAGAAATAATGGTTCTGGAAGAATACGGGTATATGAAAAGAAATAAATTAAACACTCTTGCAGATGTTAGATTTTTGTGGGATGAGATGCAGAATGGCCTTAATAATAGAAACACAGGTTAAATGTACCTGATATAGCTGATCCATCAGCCCCTAACAATCATAGAGAGAGAGCAACACAAGTCACAAAAACCCAAGAGAAGGAAACCAATAGGAGAACTTTCATCATTATTGCAAAGAAGAGCATGGCAGACTGAGCCCCCTCAAAAGGGGGAACTATCCTTTTTCTTTTCTTTTTCTTTTTTATTTTCTTTTAAAGATTTAAAAGTTAATTGCTAAACTAAAGGACTATAATCAAAACACAATTGCACCAACCCCTTGAATGAAGATATAGACTTACAACGAACCTAAACAGGGGAAATCATAAAATGGATATGGCTACGAACAACTGATTATGTAAGTGTTTAAAAACTGTTAAGCTGTAACCATACATATAGTGTTGGATTTATGTGTTATTCAGATGTAAGCTTGAAATTAACAATAAAGCTTTTAAAAAAAAAAAAAAAAAAATATCTTAAGATGGACTTGTAAGACTTGTAACCTTGAGATTGTCCATATTTTTCCACAATTTTTGTTTTCAAATCCTCAGACAATTATTTGCTGTTCTTTCTCTTCTCCATGCTCAGTGTGGCACACAGAGACACACAACAAAAAGGTTGAGTCAATTTTTCACCATTTTAACTGGTTGCCGGTGTGATTTCTATATTGTCAGCACCTGTTAATTGATACAGGTGAGTTTAATTACAAATTACAGGAGCATCACAAGCCTGGAATGCCATTATTTCTTACAATTTTGAGAAGGTGCCAATCATTTTGCCCAGTCCATTTTTGGAGTTTTGTGTGGAATGTGTCAGATTTGGCTTTTTTTTCTCCACTTTTTTGTGTAATACCAATATAAACAAACAAAATAAATACGAGAATGCCTAAACATTTCTAATTGCAACAATTTTCTGGGCGAAGTGGTGCATTATCTGACAGAAATGCAGGGGTGACAATATTTTTGGCCATGACTGTATATAAAAATGTGATTCTTTTTTGTAAAATGTATATCTATATATCTACACGAATTTATACACACACACACATTATATATATATATATATATATATATATATATATATATATATATATATATATATATATATATATATATATATATATATATAAACTGTATAATATACAATATAGATTTAGTAAATTACATAGGTATTTCAAGTATTTCTATTCAGTATTTTTGAATGTTTTATGGGTTAATAAGTTCTGGAGAAACAATGACAGAAAATCAATTCAGGGGAGCAGGTGCTTTACATTTTTACTGATACTTTAAAAAAAATATATTAAAAGGGACATTGTACACTAGATTTTTCTTTGCATAAATGTTTTGTAGATGATCCATTTTTATAGTTCATCAGGGAGTGTTTTTGTAACATACAGATTTGCTTATTTTTTTAATAACAATGTACTGATTTTCAGACTTCTAACCAAGGCCCAAAGTATCAGATGTTGCTTAGTGTCCCCTTCCTTTGGTGTTTAAGCTACAAATATTAGAACCATTAATATCAGTAAGTACCTTGTGCACATTCCTCCAGGAATTTGGGGAATTGGAACCTAAAAGAAGAAGACGACTAGTTAGATCTTATGAGTAAGACTTGTGCTTACTGAAAAAACACCAACACTAGAATCTATAGCATTCTTAAAAATCTAAATTTTGTTCATTTCCATCAATTCATATCACACATTCATTCCATATTCCTAACAAATCCCAGAAGTCATATACCATATATGAGTATGTTTATGTTATAAATTGGGTATAACATTTTAAGATAAATATTGACACCGGTTTATGCATCTTTGAAAAGTAATTTCTACAATCATTATATTTTTGCATACCCATAAAGTTGTTACATTTGCATACTGTATTGAAGCATGTTTATATCAGCTACAAAAGTTTGTTTAGAAGTTAAATATTGAATTTTTTTTTATTATGCAGCAAATCATTATCTGCACGTTCAGAGTGACAGTAAATTCCAATTACCAGGAATGCAGCTCTATGCCTATTTGAAGAAGATAGAAATGGCTGCAATTTGCACTGGGGCTTAGGCCTACAACCAAGTTCTTCTTGCGCAGTAACTTTCATAAAGGGACGTGTTGCACACTTTAACAGAAGCTGTTTGATGGTTCTCTACCTTTCAACAGGGTAGGAATAATCTCAGACAGACCCAAACATTGTGGCTTGTAAAAACATAATTTATGCTTACCTGATAAATTCATTTCTCTTGTGATGTATCGAGTCCACAGATTCATCCATTACTTGTGGGATATTCTCCTTCCCAACAGGAAGTGGCAAAGAGAGCACCCACAGCAGAGCTGCCTATATAGCTCCCACCTTAACTGCACCCCCCAGTCATTCGACCGAAGGCTAGGAAGAAAAAGGAGAAACCATAGGGTGCAGTGGTGACTGAAAGTTTCAAAAATAAAAATACAAATGCCTGTCTTAGAAAAAACAGGGCGGGCCGTGGACTCGATACATCACAAGAGAAATTAATTTATCAGGTAAGCATAAATTATGTTTTCTCTTGTAAGATGTATCGAGTCCACGGATTCATCCATTACTTGTGGGATACCAATACCAAAGCTTTAGGACATGGATGATGTGAGGGATAAGACAGGCACCACTGCTTGAAGAACCTTTCTCCCAAAAATAGCCTCCGAAGAAGCAAAAGTATCAAATTTGGAAAATTTGGAAAAAGTATGAAGCGAAGACCAAGTCGCCGCCTTACAAATCTGTTCAACAGACGCGTCATTTTTAAAAACCCATGTGGAAGCCACAGCTCTAGTAAAATGAGCAGTAATTCTTTCAGGAGGCTGCTGTCCAGCAGTCTCATAAGCCAAACGGATGATGCTTCTCAGCCAAAAAAAAAAAAGAGAGGTAGCCGTAGCCCTTTGACCTTTCCGTTTACCAGAATAAACAACAAACAATGAAGATGTCTGACGGAAATCTTTGTTTGCTTGTAAGTAGAATTTTAAAGCACGAACCACATCAAGATTGTGCAATAAACGTTCCTCTTTTGATGAAGAATTAGGACACAAAGAAGGAACAACAATCTCTTGATTGATATTCTTAATAGAAACATAACTTTACAAGATAAAAGCTTAATATCTATGGAATGCATGGATTCAAAAATAACCCCTTGAAGAACCTTAAGAACTAAATTTAAGCTCCAAGGCGGAGCAACCGATTTAAATACAGGCTTAATTCTGACCAAAGCCTGACTAAATGCTCGAACGTCTGGGACATCTGCCAGACGTTTGTGTAGTAAAATAGACAAAGCAGAGATTTGTCCCTTTAGAAAACTAGCTGATAATCCCTTCTCCAAACCCTCTTGGAGAAAAGACAAAACTCTAGGAATCCTAACCTTACTCCAAGAGTAACCTTTGGATTCACACCAATAAAGATATTTGCTCCAAATCTTATGATAGATCTTCCTGGTGACAGGCTTTCTAGCCTGAATCAGGGTATCAATGACTGACTCAGATAAACCACGCTTTGCTAAAATCAAGCGTTCAATTTCCAAGCAGTCAGACGCAGAGAAATTAGATTTGGATGCGAGAACAGACCCCGGATTAGAAGGTCCTGCCTCATTAGCAGAGTCCACGGTGGAACCGAGGACATGTCCACTAGGTCTGCATAACAAGTCCTGCGTGGCCACGCAGGAGCTATCAGGATCACCGAAGCTCTCTCCTGCTTGATTCTGGCAACCAGACATGGGAGGAGAGGAAACAGTGGGAATACATAAGCCAGATTGAAAAACCAGGGCACTGCTAGAACATCTATCAGCACCGCCTTGGGATCCCGAGACCTGGACCCGTAATGAGGAAGTTTGGCATTCTGACGGGACGCCATCAGATCCAAATCTGGCGTGCCCCATACCTGAATTAGCTGGGCAAACACCTCCGGATGAAGTTCCCACTCACCCGGATGAAAAGTCTGACGACTCAGGAAATCCGGCCTCCCAGTTCTCTACTCCTGGTATGTGGATCGGTGATAGATGGCAAGAGTGATCCTCTGCCCATCGAATTATTTTGGTAACTTCCATCATCACTAGAGAACTCCTTGTTCCTCCCTGATGATTGATATAAGCTACAGTCATGATGTTGTCCGATTGAAACCTGATAAATTTGGCCGCAGCAAGCTGAGGCCACTCCTGAAGCGTATTGAAAATCGCTCTCAGTTCCAGAATGTTTATCGGAAGAATCGATTCCTCCCGAGACCATAAACCCTGAGCTTTCAGGGAGTTCCAGACTGCACCCCAGCCTAACAGGCTGGCATCTGACGTTACTATGAGCCACTCTGGCCTGTGGAAACACATTCCCTGAGACAACCACCAGAGAAGAGAATCTCTGGTCTCCTGGTCCAGATGCAGTTGAGGAGAAAAATCTGCATAATCCCCATTCCACTGTTTGAGCATGCTTAGTTGCAGTGGTCTGAGATGTAGGCGGGCAAAAGGAACTATGTCCATTGCCGCTACCATGAGACCGATTACCTCCATACACTGAGCCACTGATGGCCCGAGGAATGGAATGAAGAGCTCGGCAAGAGGTTAAGATCTTCGATTTTCTGACCTCCGTCAGAAAATTTTTCATTTCCACCGAGTCTATCAGAGTTCCTAGAAGGAAACTTTTGTTTGAAGGAAGAGAGAACTCTTCCTTATGTACACCTTCCACCCGTGAGATCTCAGAAAAGCCAACACAGTGTCCGTATGAGATTTGGACAGCTGGAAAGTTGACGCCTGAATTAAGATGTCGTCCAGATAAGGCGCCACTGCTATGCCCCGTTGGACGAAGAACCGCCAGAAGGGACCCTAGCACCTTGGTGAAAATTCTGGGAGCCGTGGCAAACCCGAAGGGAAGGGCCAAACTGGTAATGCCTGTTTAGAAAGGCGAATCTGAGAAATTGATGATGATCTCTGTGAATAGGGATGTGTAGATAAGCATCCTTTAAATCCACGGTAGTCATATATTTACCTTCCTGGATCAGAAGAAGAATAGTCCGAATGGTCTCCATCTTGAAAGATGGAACTTTGAGGAACTTGTTTAGAATCTTGAGATCCAAGATTGGTCTGAAAATTCCCTCTTTTTTTGGGAACCGCAAACAGGTTTGAGTAAAATCCTAGCCCCTGCTCCTCTCTTGGAACTGGGCGGATCACCCCCATGGTATATAGGTCTTCTACACAGAGTAAGAACGCCTCTCTCTTTGTCTGGTTTGCAGACAATCGAGAAATGTGAAATCTCCCCCTTGGAAGGGAGTCCTTGAATTCCAGAAAAACATAATTTATGTAAGAACTTACCTGATAAATTCATTTCTTTCATATTAGCAAGAGTCCATGAGCTAGTGACGTATGGGATATACATTCCTACCAGGAGTGGCAAAGTTTCCCAAACCTCAAAATGCCTATAAATACACCCCTCACCACACCCACAATTCAGTTTAACGAATAGCCAAGAAGTGGGGTGATAAGAAAGGAGCGAAAGCATCAAATAAGGAATTGGAATAATTGTGCTTTATACAAAAAAATCATAACCACTATAAAAAGGGTGGGCCTCATGGACTCTTGCTAATATGAAAGAAATTAATTTATCAGGTAAGTTCTTACATAAATTATGTTTTCTTTCATGTAATTAGCAAGAGTCCATGATCTAGTGACATATGGGATAATAAATACCCAAGATGTGGAACTTCCACGCAAGAGTCACTAGAGAGGGAGGAATAAAATAAAGACAGCCAATTCCGCTGAAAAATGAATCCACTACCCAAATCAAAAAAGTTTCAATTTTTATAATGAAAAAAACTGAAATTATAAGCAGAAGAATCAAACTGAAACAGCTGCCTGAAGTACCATTCTACCAAAACTGCTTCTAAAGAAGAGAAAACATAAAAATGGTAGAACATAGTAAAAGTATGCAAAGAAGACTAAGTCATTGCTTTGCAAATCTGATCAACAGAAGCTTCATTCTTAAAAAGCCCAGGAAGTAGAAACTTACCTAGTAGAATGAGCCACCTCCACGGGAGGCAAAGTTTGTAAAACTGAATTGTGGGTGTGGTGAGGGGTGTATTTATAGGCATTTTGAGGTTTGGGAAACTTTGCCCCTCCTGGTAGGAATGTATATCCCATACGTCACTAGCTCATGGACTCTTGCTAATTACATGAAAGAAATATCCCTGGGACACAATTTTTAAAACCCAGGGATCGTGAACATGTCTTGCCCAAGCCTGAGCAAAGAGAGAGAGTCTGCCCCCTACTAGATCCGGTCCTGGATCGGGGGCAACCCCTTCATGCTGTCTTGGTGGCAGCAGCGGACTTCTTGGGCTGTTTACCCTTGTTCCAAGTGTGGTTAGGTCTCCAGACTGACTTGGATTGTGCAAAATTTCCCTCCTGCTTTGAAGTAGAGGCAGTTGAAAACGGGACCACTTTTAAAGTTCTGAAAGGAACAAAAATTATTTTGCTTAGCCCTTGTCTTAATTGATCTATCCTGAGGAAGGGCATGACTCTTCCCTCCAGTGATGTCTAAAATAATCTTTTTCAGTTCAGGCCCGAAAAGGGTCTTTCCTTTGAAAGAGATGTTCAAAAGCTTAGATTTAGATGACACATCAGCAGACCAGGACTTAAGCCATAACGCCCTGCGTGCTAAAATGGTAAGATCTGAACTTTTTGCCACTAATTTAGCCAGTTGAAATGCGGCATCTGTAATAAAAAGAATTAGCCAACTTAAGAGCCTTAATTCTATCCAAAATCTCTTCTAAAGGATTCTCCATCTGAAGAGCCTCTTCTAGAGCCTCAAACCAGAAAGCAGCTGCAGTAGTTACAGGAACGATGCAAGCAATAGGTTGAAGAGAAAAACCTTGATGAACAAATATTTTCTTCAGAAGACCCTCTAATTTTTTATCAATAGGATCTTTGAAAGCACAACTGTCCTCAATAGGTATAGTTGTATGCTTAGACAGAGTAGAAATAGCTCCCTCCACCTTAGGAACAGTCTGTCATGAGTCCCGCAAGGTGTCAGATATAGGAAACATTTTCTTAAAAACAGGAGGGGGAGAGAACGGAATACCTGGTTTATCCCACTCCTTAGCAATAATATTTACAATCCTCTTAGGGACTGGAAAAACATCAGTGTAAACAGGAACCTCTAAATACTTATCCATTTTACACAATTTCTCTGGAACTACTATAGGGTCAAAATCATCCAGAGTTGCCAATACCTCCTTAAGCAATAAACGGAGGTGTTCAAGTTTAAATTTAAAGGACGTCATATTAGAATCTGTCTGAGGAAGCGTCTTTCCTGAATCAGAAATCTCTCCCTCAGATAACAAATCCCTCACCCCTTCAGAGCATTGTGAGGTCATATCAGATACGGCTACTAAAGCGTGAGATAGCTCAGTATTTTTCCTTAACCCAGAACTATCCTGCTTTCCTTGTAAACCAGGCAGTTTGGATAAAACCTCTGTGAGGGTTGTATTCATAACTGTGGCCATGTCATGCAAAGTAAATGAACCTGACACACTAGAGGTACCTGGCGTCACTTGTGCGGGCGTTACTGGTTGTGACACTTGTGGAGAGCTAGAAGGCGAACCCTCATTTGCATCTGACTGAGAATCATTTAAAGCTCTATTTTTAAATGCTAACATATGATCCTTATAATTTATAGACATATCAGTACATTTGGGGCACATTCTAAGAGGGGGTTCCACAATGACTTCCAACATATTGAACAAGGATTTTCCTTGGTGTCAGACATGTTAAACAGGCTAGCAATGCAACAAGCAAGCTTGGAAAACACTTTAATCAAAGTAAAAAACACTTAGAAATAAAACTGTACTGTGCCTTTAAGAGAAAAAAAGCTGCACAAGTTCTGCAAAACAGTGTAAAAAAGCAGTAAACTTAATGAAAATTTTACAGTAGCATCCTACAGCCTTAGTAACTTTGCACAACTATGCAAATAACCAATTAACCCCTTAATGGCAAAACCGGATTGAAAAAACATCAAAACCAGTAAAAAAGACTTTGAGCACCCTGCCACAGCTCTGCTGTGGCTCCTACTTGCCCTTCAGACGATTTGTGGGAAAAAAACCTCCTTTACAGCCCTCAAACACAGCAGGAAACCTTGGAGAAGCAGTTGGATGACTCAGAGAAAAAGAAAACCGCACAACTGAGGCCGAAAATAGGCCCCTCCCACCTCACTCGTTTTTTGAGGCCTAGTAAAAGAAAACACCTGAGTGTTTTCTAAATAATTATGTGGGTTAAGAAACCCAAACACAAGCCACAATGACCCCTCAGTCCCTTACAAAAACAAAATTTATGCTTACCTGATACATTTATTTCTCTTGTGATGTATCCAGTCCACGGATTCATCCATTACTTGTGGGATATTCTCCTTCCCAATAGGAAGCTGCAAGAGGATCACCCACAGCAGAGCTGTCTATATAGCTCCTCCCCTAACTGCCACTCCCAGTCATTCGACCGAAGACAAGCAAGAAAAAGGAGAAACTATAGGGTGCAGTGGTGACTGTAGTTTAAAAAATAAAAAACACCTGCCTTAAAATGACAGGGCGGGCCGTGGACTGGATACACCACAAGAGAAATAAATTTATCAGGTAAGCATAAATTTTGTTTTCTCTTGTAAGGTGTATCCAGTCCACGGATTCATCTATTACTTGTGGGATACCAAAGCTATAGGACACGGATGAAGGGAGGGGCAAGGCAGGCACTTAAAGGGAGGGCACCACTGCCTGTAAGACCTTTCTCCCAAAAACAGCCTCCGAAGAAGCAAAAGTATCAAATTTGTAGAATTTAGAAAAGGTATGAAGCGAAGACCAAGTCGCCGCCTTACAAATCTGTTCAACAGAAGCCTCATTTTTAAAAGCCCATGTGGAAGCTACTGCTCTAGTGGAATGAGCTGTAATTCTCTCAGGAGGCTGCTGGCCAGCAGTCTCGTAAGCAAAGCGGATTAAGCTTCTTAACCAAAAAGAAAGAGAAGTTGCCGAAGCCTTTTGGCCTCTCCTCTGTCCAGAGTAAACCACAAACAAAGCAGATGTTTGACGAAAATCTTTAGTGGCTTGTAAATAGAATTTTAAAGCACGGACCACATCAAGATTGTGTAATAGACGTTCCTTCTTTGAAGAAGGATTAGGACATAGTGAAGGAACAACAATATCCTGATTGATATTCTTATTAGATACCATCTTAGGAAGAAACCCAGGTTTGGTACGCAACACTACCTTATCAGCATGGAAAATGAGATAAGGAGAATCACATTGTAAAGCCGATAACTCCGAAACTCTAAATTTAGACTCCATGGTGGAGCAACAGGTTTAAACACAGGCTTGATTTGAACTAAAGCCTGACAAAACGCCTGAACGTCTGGAGTATTAGCCAGACGCTTGTGCAAAAGAATAGACAGAGCAGAAATCTGTCCCTTTAATGAACTAGCCGACAATCCCTTCTCCAATCCTTCTTGGAGAAAAGATAATATTCTAGGAATCCTGACCTTACTCCATGAGTAACCCTTGGATTCACACCAATGAAGATATTTACAACATATCTTATGATAGATTTTCCTGGTAACCGGCTTTCGAGCCTGAATTAAGGTATCAATGACCGATTCAGAAAAACCATGCTTTGATAAAATCAAGCGTTCAATCTCCAAGCAGTCAGACGCAGAGAAATTAGGTTTGGATGGTTGAAAGGACCCTGAAGTAGAAGGTCCTGCTTCAGCGGCAGGGTCCATGGTGGACAGGATGACATGTCCACCAGGTCTGCATACCAAGTCCTGCGTGGCCATGCAGGTGCTATCAAACTCACCGAAGCTCTCTCCTGCCTGATCTTGGAAATCAGATGAGGGAGCAGAGGAAACGGTGGAAACACATAAGCCAGGTTGAATGACCAAGGCGCTGCTAGAGCATCTATCAGCGTTGCCTTGGGGTCCCTGGACCTGGTCCCGTAACAAGGAAGCTTGGCGTTCTGGCGAGACGCCATCAGATCCAGTTCTGGTTTGCCCCAAAGTTGAATCAACTGAGCAAATACCTCCGGATGGAGTTCCCATTCTCCCGGATGAAAAGTCTGACGACTTAGAAAATCCGCCTCCCAGTTCTCGACACCTGGGATATGGATAGCTGATACATGGCAGGAGTGAACCTCTGCCCATAGAATTATCTTTGAAACCTCCAACATTGCTAGGGAACTCCTTGTTCCCCCCTGATGGTTGATGTAGGCTACAGTCGTGATATTGTCCGACTGAAATCTGATGAACCTGACCCCAGCTAGCTGAGGCCACACCTGAAGAGCATTGAAAATCGCTCTTAGTTCCAGAATGTTTATCGGAAGTAGTGCCTCCTCCTTTGTCCACGAGCCCTGAGCCTTCAGGGAGTTCCAGACTGCACCCCAGCCCAGAAGGCTATCATCTGTCGTTACTATAGTCCAATCTGGCCTGCGGAAGCTCATCCCCTTGGACAGATGGACCTGACATAGCCGCCAGAGAAGAGAATCCCTGGTTTCTTGATCCAGATTTAGTAGAGGGGACAAATCTGTGTAATCCCCATTCCACTGACTGAGCATGCAAAGTTGCAGCGGCCTGAGATGTAGGCGGGCAAACGGTACTATGTCCATTGCCGCTACCATTAACCCGATTACTTCCATACACTGAGCCACTGAAGGACGAGAAGTGGAATAAAGAACACGGCAAGAGTCTAGAAGTTTTGACAATCTGCTCTTCGTTAAGTAAATCTTCATTTCTACCGAATCTATCAGAGTCCCTAGGAATGAAACTCTTGTTAGAGGTGATAGAGAACTCTTTTCTTCGTTCACCTTCCACCCATGGGACCTTAGAAATGCCAGAACAATGTCCGTATGGGACCTTGCGATTTGAAAAGTCACCGCCTGTATTAGAATGTCGTCTAAGTAAGGGGCTACTGCTATACCCCGCGGCCTTAGGACCGCTAGGAGGGACCCTAGAACCTTCGTAAAGATTCTTGGTGAGTGGCCAACCCGAAGGGAAGAGCCACAAACTGGTAGTGCCCGTCTAGAAAGGCAAACCTGAGAAAACAATGATGATCTTTGTGTATCGGGATGTGAAGATAAGCATCCTTTAAGTCTACGGTAGTCATATATTGATCCTCCTGTATCATAGGAAGGATGGTTCGAATAGTCTCCATCTTGAAGGATGGGACTCTGAGAAATTTGTTTAAGATCTTGAGATCTAAGATTGGTCTGAATGTTCCCTCTTTCTTGGGAACCACAAACAGATTTGAATAAAAGCCCTGCCCCTGTTCCTCCTTTGTAACTGGGTGGATCACTCCCATAACTAGGAGGTCTCGAACACAATGTAAGAACGCCTCTCTCTTTATCTGGTTTACAGATAAATGTGAGAGATGACATCTCCCTTTTGGGGGAGAGGTTTTGAATTCCAGAAGATAACCCTTGGACACAATTTCCAAAGCCCAGGGATCCTGGACATCTCTTGCCCAAGCCTGGGCGAAGAGACAGAGTCTGCCCGTTTCCGTATCGGGGGCAGCTCCTTCATGCTGTCTTAGAGGCAGCAGCAGGCTTTTTGACCTGTTTCCCCTTGTTCCAAGCCTGGTTAGGTCTCCAGACCGGCTTAGACTGGGCAAAAGTTCCCTCTTGCTTTGTGTTAGAGGAAGTTGAAGCTCCGCCACTCTTGAAGTTTCGAAAGGGATTTAATTTGTTGGAACTGTCTTGAGGAAGGGCGTGACCTTTTCCTCCAGTGATGTCCTTCAGTCCAGGCCCGAATAGGGTCTGTCCTTTGAAGGGAGTGTTGAGAAGTTTAGACTTTGAAGTCACGTCAGCTGACCAGGATTTAAGCCATAGCGCCCTACGCGCCTGAATAGCAAAACCTGAATTTTTAGCCGTTAGTTTGGTTAAATGAACAATGGCGTCAGAAACAAATGAATTGGCTAGCTTAAGAGCCCTAAGCTTGTCAATAATCTCTTCCAACGGGGTTTCAACCTGTAGAGCCTCCTCTAGAGACTCAAACCAGAAATCCGCAGCAGCAGTGACTGGGGCAATGCATGCAAGAGGCTGTAGAATAAAACCTTGTTGAATAAAAGTTTTCTTAAGGTAACCCTCAAATTTTTTATCCATTGGATCTAGAAAAGCACAACTGTCCTCGACAGGGATAGTGGTACGCTTAGCTAGAGTAGAAACTGCTCCCTCCACCTTAGGGACCGTCTGCCACAAGTCCCGTGTCCCGCGTCTATAGGAAACATCCTTTTAAAAACAGGAGGGGGAGAGAATGGTACACCTGGTCTATCCCATTCCTTAGTAATAATTTCAGAAAACCTCTTAGGGATTGGAAAAACATCAGTGTAAGTAGGTAATGCATAGTATTTATCCAATCTACATAATTTCTCTGGGACTACAATAGCGTCACAGTCGTCCAGAGTTGCTAAGACCTCCCTGAGCAATATGCGGAGGTGCTCAAGCTTAAATTTAAATGTAGACATATCAGAATCAGGTTGAAGTATCTTCCCTGAATCAGAAAAATCACCCACAGATTGAAGCTCCCCTGCTTCAGCTTCAGTACATTGTGAGGGTGTATCAGACATAGCCACTAAAGCGTCAGAGAGCTCTGTATTTATTCTAGTCCCAGAGCTGTCTCGCTTTCCTTGCAATCCTGGCAGTTTAGATAATACCTCTGTAAGGGTATGATTCATAACTGCCGCCATGTTTTGCAAGGTATACGCAATGGGCGCGCTAGATGTACTTGGCGTCCCCTGAGCGGGAGTTATAGGTTCTGACACGTGGGGAGAGTTAGACGGCATAACTTCCCCCATGTCAATTTCTTCTGGTGATAAATTTTTAAAGCCAGAATATGGTCTTTGTAATCTATAGTAAAATCAGTGCATTTGGTACACATTCTAAGAGGGGGTTCCACAATGGCTTCTAAAAATAATGAACAATGAGTTTCCTCTATGTCAGACATGTTTAAACAGACTAGTAATGAGATCAGCAAGCTTGGAAAACACTTTAATAACTGTGAACAAGCAAAAAATAAAAACGGTACTGTGCCTTTAATAGAAAAAAACAATCACAGAAACTGCAAAACAGTGAAAAAAGCAGTACATTTTACGAAATTTTTACAGTGTGTATAATAGACTGAAATAGCATTGCTCCCACTTGCAAATGGATGATTAACCCCTTAGTTTCAAAACCGGATCAAAAAAACGATATAAACGTTTTTAAACAGTCACAACCAACTGCCACAGCTCTACTGTGGCTCCTACCTGCCCATACAACGACTTTGGAAGGCACAAAAACCCTTTAGAGAGGTCCTATATGTTCAGGGGACTCCTTCAGGGAAGCTGGATGTCTCAAGCTGTAAAAACTACTGCGCAATTTAGGCACGAAAAACAGAATTTATGCTTACCTGATAAATTACTTTCTCCAACGGTGTGTCCGGTCCACGGCGTCATCCTTACTTGTGGGAAATATCTCTTCCCCAACAGGAAATGGCAAAGAGTCCCAGCAAAGCTGGCCATATAGTCCCTCCTAGGCTCCGCCCACCCCAGTCATTCGACCGACGGACAGGAGGAAAAATATAGGAGAAACCATATGGTACCGTGGTGACTGTAGTTAGAGAAAATAATTCATCAGACCTGATTAAAAAACCAGAGCGGGCCGTGGACCGGACACACCGTTGGAGAAAGTAATTTATCAGGTAAGCATAAATTCTGTTTTCTCCAACATTGGTGTGTCCGGTCCACGGCGTCATCCTTACTTGTGGGAACCAATACCAAAGCTTTAGGACACGGATGAGGGAGGGAGCAAATCAGGTTACCTAAACGGAAGGCACCACTGCTTGCAAAACCTTTCTCCCAAAAATAGCCTCCGAAGAGGCAAAAGTATCAAATTTGTAAAATTTGGCAAAAGTGTGCAGTGAAGACCAAGTCGCTGCCTTACATATCTGGTCAACAGAAGCCTCGTTCTTGAAGGCCCATGTGGAAGCCACAGCCCTAGTGGAGTGAGCTGTGATTCTTTCAGGAGGCTGCCGTCCGGCAGTCTCATAAGCCAATCGGATGATGCTTTTAAGCCAAAAGGAAAGAGAGGTAGAAGTCGCTTTTTGACCTCTCCTTTTACCAGAATAGACAACAAAGAAGATGTTTGTCTAAAATCTTTTGTAGCCTCTAAATAGAATTTTAGAGCACGGACTACGTCCAAATTGTGTAACAAACGTTCCTTCTTTGAAACTGGATTCGGACATAAAGAAGGTACAACTATCTCCTGGTTAATATTCTTGTTAGAAACAACCTTTGGAAGAAAACCAGGTTTAGTACGCAAAACCACCTTATCTGCATGGAACACCAGATAAGGCGGAGAACACTGCAAAGCAGATAACTCTGAAACTCTTCTAGCAGAAGAAATAGCAACCAAAAACAAAACTTTCCAAGATAGTAACTTAATATCTATGGAATGTAAAGGTTCAAACGGAACCCCTTGAAGAACTGAAAGAACTAAATTTAGACTCCAGGGAGGAGTCAAAGGTCTGTAAACAGGCTTGATCCTAACCAGAGCCTGAACAAATGCTTGAACATCTGGCACAGCTGCCAGTCTTTTGTGTAGTAAGACAGATAAAGCAGAGATCTGTCCCTTTAGAGAACTTGCAGATAATCCTTTCTCCAAACCTTCATGTAGAAAGGAGAGAATCTTAGGAATTTTTATCTTATTCCATGGGAATCCTTTGGATTCACACCAACAGATATATCTTTTCCATATTTTATGGTAAATCTTTCTAGTTACTGGTTTTCTGGCCTGAACCAGAGTATCTATCACAGAATCTGAAAACCCACGCTTTGATAGAATCAATCGTTCAATCTCCAAGCCGTCAGCTGGAGGGAGACCAGATTTGGATGTTCGAATGGACCCTGAACAAGAAGGTCCTGTCTCAAAGGTAGCTTCCATGGTGGAACCGATGACATATTCACCAGGTCTGCATACCAAGTCCTGCGTGGCCACGCAGGAGCTATCAAGATCACCGAGGCCCTCTCCTGTTTGATCCTGGCTACCAGCCTGGGAATGAGAGGAAACGGTGGAAATACATAAGCTAGGCTGAAGGTCCAAGGTGCTACTAGTGCATCTACTAGAGTCGCCTAGGGATCCCTGGATCTGGACCCGTAGCAAGGAACCTTGAAGTTCTGACGAGACGCCATCAGATCCATGTCTGGAATGCCCCATAATTGAGTTAGTTGGGCAAAAATCTCCGGGTGGAGTTCCCACTCCCCCGGATGGAATGTCTGACGACTCAGATAATCCGCTTCCCAGTTTTCCACACCTGGGATGTGGATCGCAGATAGGTGGCAGGAGTGATCCTCCGCCCATTGTATTATTTTGGTCACTTCTTTCATCGCCAGGGAACTCCTTGTTCCCCCCTGATGATTGATATACGCAACGGTCGTCATGTTGTCTGATTGGAATCTTATGAATCTGGCCTTTGCTAGCTGAGGCCAAGCCCTGAGAGCATTGAAGATCGCTCTTAGTTCCAGAATGTTTATCGGGAGAAGAGACTCTTCCCGAGACCATAGTCCCTGAGTTTTCAGGGATTCCCAGACCGCGCCCCAGCCCACTAGACTGGCGTCGGTCGTGACAATGACCCACTCTGGTCTGCGGAAGCTCATTCCCTGGGATAGATGGTCTAGGGTCAGCCACCAACGGAGTGAATCTCTGGTCTTCTGATCTACTTGAATCATTGGAGACAAGTCTGTATAGTCCCCATTCCACTGTTTGAGCATGCACAGTTGTAATGGTCTTAGATGAATTCGTGCAAAAGGAACTATGTCCATTGATGCAACCATCAACCCTACTACTTCCATGCACTGCGCTATGGAAGGACGTGGAACAGAATGAAGAACTTGACAAGTGCTTAGAAGTTTTGACTTTCTGACCTCTGTCAGAAAAATCCTCATTTCTAAGGAATCTATTATTGTTCCCAAGAAGGGAACTCTTGTTGACGGAGACAGAGAACTTTTTTCTATGTTCACCTTCCATCCGTGTGATCTGAGAAAGGCCAGAACGATGTCTGTATGAGCCTTTGCTTGTGACAGGGACGACGCTTGTATTAGAATGTCGTCCAAGTATGGTACTACTGCAATGCCCCTCGGTCTTAGAACCGCTAGAAGGGACCCGAGTACCTTTGTGAAAATCCTTGGAGCAGTGGCTAACCCGAATGGGAGGGCCACAAACTGGTAATGTTTGTCCAGAAAGGCAAACCTTAGGAACGGATGATGTTCTTTGTGGATAGGAATATGTAGGTACGCATCCTTTAGATCCACGGTAGTCATAAATTGACCTTCCTGGATAGTGGGTAGATTCGTTCGAATGGTTTCCATCTTGAACGATGGTACCCTGAGAAATTTGTTTAGGATCTTCAAATCCAAAATTGGTCTGAAGGTTCCCTCTTTTTTGGGAACTACAAACAGGTTTGAATAAAATCCCATTCCTTGTTCCTCTATTGGAACTGGGTGTATCACTCCCATCTTTAACAGGTCTTCTACACAATGTAAGAATGCCTGTCTCTTTATTTGGTTTAAGGATAAGTGAGACATGTGGAACCTTCCCCTTGGGGGTAGTTCCCTGAATTCCAGAAGATAACCCTGAGAAACTATTTCTAGTGCCCAGGGATCCTGAACATCTCTTGCCCAAGCCTGAGCAAAGAGAGAGAGTCTGCCCCCTACTAGATCCGGTTACGGATCGGGGGCTACTCCTTCATGCTGTTTTGTTAGCAGCAGCAGGCTTCTTGGCCTGCTTACCCTTGTTCCAGCCTTGCATAGGTTTCCAGGCTGGTTTGGGCTGTGAGGCATTACCCTCTTGTTTAGAGGATGCAGAATTAGAGGTCGGTCCGTTCCTGAAATTGCGAAAAGAACGAAAATTAGACTTATTCTTGGCCTTGAAAGGCCTATCTTGTGGAAGGGCGTGGCCCTTTCCCCCAGTGATGTCTGAGATAATCTCTTTCAATTCTGGTCCAAATAGAGTTTTACCTTTGAAAGGGATGTTAAGCAATTTTGTCTTGGATGATACATCCGCTGACCAAGACTTTAGCCAAAGCGCTCTACGCGCCACAATTGCAAACCCTGAATTTTTCGCCGCTAATCTAGCTAATTGCAAAGCGGCATCTAAAATAAAAGAGTTAGCCAACTTAAGTGCATGAACTCTGTCCATAACCTCCTCATATGGAGTCTCTCTACTGAGCGACTTTTCTAGTTCCTCGAACCAGAACCACGCTGCTGTAGTGACAGGAACAATGCACGAAATGGGTTGTAAAAGGTAACCTTGCTGTATAAAAATCTTTTTAAGCAAACCTTCCAATTTTTTATCCATAGGATCTTTGAAAGCACAACTATCCTCGATAGGAATAGTAGTGTGCTTGTTTAGAGTAGAAACTGCCCCCTCGACCTTAGGGACTGTCTGCCATAAGTCCTTTCTGGGGTCGACCATAGGAAATAATTTCTTAAATATAGGGGGGGGGGAACAAAAAGGTATGCCGGGCTTCTCCCACTCCTTATTCACTATGTCCGCCACCCGCTTGGGTATAGGAAAAGCGTCGGGGTGCACCGGAACCTCTAGATACTTGTCCATCTTGCATAATTTCTCTGGAATGACCAAGTTGTCACAATCATCCAGAGTAGATAACACCTCCTTAAGCAGTGCGCGGAGATGTTCTAATTTAAATTTAAATGTCACAACATCAGGTTCAGCTTGTTGAGAATTTTTTCCTGAATCTGAAATTTCCCCATCTGATAAACCCTCCCTCATGGCCACTTCAGATTGGTGTGAGGGTATGACAGAACAATTATCATTAGCGCCCTCCTGCTCTTCAGTGTTTAAAACAGAGCAATCGCGCTTTCTCTGATATGCAGGCATTTTGGATAAAATATTTGCTATGGAGTTATCCATTACAGCCGTCAACTGTTGCATGGTAATAAGCATTGGCGCGCTAGATGTACTAGGGGCCTCCTGCGTTGGCAAAACTGGTGTAAACACAGTAGGAGATGATGTAGTATCATGTCTACTCCCCTCATCTGAGGAATCATCTTGGGCAATTTCATTATCTGTGGCAGTACTGTCCTTACTTTGTTTGGACGCTATGGCACAATTATCACACAAATTTAAATGGGGAGACACATTGGCTTTCATACATATAGAACATAGCTTATCCGAAGGCACAGACATGTTAAACAGGCCTAAACTTGTCAATAAAGCACAAAAAACGTTTTAAAACAAAACCGTTACTGTCTCTTTAAATTTTAAACAGAAACACTTTATTACTGAATATGTGAAAAAGTATGAAGGAATTGTTCAAAAATTACCAAAATTTCACCACAGTGTCTTAAAGCATTAAGAGTATTGCACACCAAATTTCAGAGCTTTAACCCTTAAAATAACGGAACAGGAGCCGTTTACAAATTTAACCCCTATACAGTCCCAGCTACAGCTTTTGCTGTTACCTAACCAAGCCCAGAGGGGAATACGATACCAAATGACGCCTTCTAGAAACTTTTCCAGCTATTTTCAGGTCCTCACACATGCATCTGCATGTCTTGCTCTCAAAAACAACTGCGCAGTAATGGCGCGAAAATGAGGCTCATCCTACAACTGGGAAGGCCCTCCCTGACTGGAAAAGGTGTCTAACATAGTGCCTGCCGTTAAAAAAACGTTCCCCAAGCTTATAAATGTGAAATATCAGCATAAACATGTATAAAATGTCCAAATAAAGCAATCGATTTAGCCCATAAAAGTGTCTACCAGTTTTATAGCCCATATTAAGCCCTTTATTCTGTTTGAGACTAAGAAAATGGCTTACCGGTCCCCATGAGGGGAAATGACAGCCTTCCAGCATTCAACAGTCTTGTTAGAAATATGGCTAGTCATACCTTAAGCAGAAAAGTCTGCTAACTGTTTCCCCCAACTGAAGTTACTTCATCTCAACAGTCCTATGTGGAAACAGCAATCGATTTTAGTTACTGTCTGCTAAAATCATCTTCCTCTCACAAACAGAAATCTTCATCTTTTTCTGTTTCAGAGTAAATAGTACATACCAGCACTATTTTAAAATAACAAACACTTGATAGAAGAATAAAAAACTACATTTAAACACCAAAAACTCTTAACCATCTCCGTGGAGATGTTGCCTGTGCAACGGCAAAGAGAATGACTAGGGTGGGCGGAGCCTAGGAGGGACTATATGGCCAGCTTTGCTGGGACTCTTTGCCATTTCCTGTTGGGGAAGAGATATTTCCCACAAGTAAGGATGACGCCGTGGACCAGACACACCAATGTTGGAGAAATAGGCCCCTCCCAACCTCTACTCACAGTGAGAGGGCCTTAAAAAACTTTCCCTAGGTAAAATTTAGTCAGCCATGTGGAAAAACTGGGCTCCAGAATAAAGTTATCACCATTTGTCATAAACGTTTATATACATCAAGCAAACGTTATATCTATTCAGAAATGAGAGTAAATAACATAAATATTACCCTTTACATCAAGCATGATACCAGTCGTTATTAAATCACTGTAATCAGGCTTACCTTAAATAAATCATGCACTGTCAGTATTTTCTAGCTTATCTCTCTAGAAAAATTTAAAACTGCATATACCTCAGAACAGGTAACCCTGCACGCTATTCCCCCAGCTGAAGTTACCCATCTCTTCAGTTATGTGTGAGAACAGCAGTGGTTCTTAGTTACAACCTACTAAGATCATCAAAAACCTCAGGCAGACTCTTCTTCAACTTTCTGCCTGAGGCTAAAATAGTACAACTCCAGTACCATTTGAAAATAATAAACTTTTGATTGAAGATAAACTACATTAATGCACCACATCTCTCTAGCTACTTCCCTTGTCGAGCGCTGCAAGAGAATGACTGGGAGTGGCAGTTAGGGGAGGAGCTATATAGACAGCTCTGCTGTGGGTGATCCTCTTGCAGCTTCCTGTTGGGAAGGAGAATATCCCACAAGTAATGGATGAATCCGTGGACTGGATACACCTTACAAGAGAAAAACGTTTAAAAATGCTTTCCTTTTGAAAAATAAAAACGTTTTTATCTTTTAAAAATTGTGTCACCAGTAACAAACAAACAAGCCCTTCAAGCAAGCTGAAACTTCTATGACTTTAATCAAAGTAAATCAAATGAAATACAGCTTACCCTTCCCTCATGGGAATATTACCAGCCTTTTCTAGAATTAACACAGTCTGTCTAGAAAAATATAGCCTGAACATACCTCATATGCAGCTTAGCATGCAAACTGTTCCCCCAACCGAAGTTTTTCCTGTACTCTTCAGCCCTTGTGAGAACAGCAGTGGATCTTAGTTACAAAGTGCTAAGATCATAATCCTCCTTGCAGAAATCTTCATCCCTTTTCTGCCAGAGAGTAAATAGTACGCACCGGTACCATTTAAAATAACAAATTTTTGCTTGAGAAAATAAAAAACTAACATTTTTGTCACCACACTCATTACCATTTCCTAGCAGTTAGAGTAGGCAAAGAGAATGACTGGGGGGTGGAGTTAAGGGGGGAGCTATATAAGCAGCTCTGCTGTGGGTGCTCTCTTTGCCACTTCCTGTTGGGAAGGAGAATATCCCACAAGTAATGGATGAATCCATGGACTCAATACATCTTACAAGAGAAACAAAGACCACAGGCCGTTAAGCAGACATTCAATTCTAAACCAAAGGGACATTCAATTCTAAACCACATATAAATGAGAAAATAAATAAATACTAAAAAAATACAATTATCTGTGTTCCCTAAACTACTTAATTTCTACCCAGGCTTTAATAAGGATTGGCTACACAAAAAAACTCTTATGTGCAGGGCTTGAAATTTCCAGTGGTCCCGGACAACTTTGAAATTTGACTTTTTCCTACCTTTAACATTTAGTGGACTACTAACTTCCTCTCTGGGCTAGTAAACCATGATATTTTTTCACCACTGCTTATGTGAAAGGAGATTTTATTCACAGCAAAAAAAAAAGTATCATAAATAAGTAATTCATAGTGTGACATGAAAGGATAGCTCTCCATTTACAATGCACATTTCCTTTAATATAAAAAGTTAAAAAAGTATAATAAGGTTTAATTTTAAAAGATATACATTTTATGGAAATGTTACCTGTGCTCCATAAAGCAGCTGAGAGGATCTACACATGTAGTAACTGCACCAATTTGGAATGTCAACTTAACATCAGGGTCAGAGTGAGTCTGCAAAGCCTGAACAACATCAATAATATCTACGTACCTGTAAAAAGAACATAATGGAATTGAGTAAAATGTCAGTAAAAAAACAAAACTGTCATCAACCATCTATGAAAAAGTGCTGAAAAACAAAATGTATGCTTACCTGATAAATTTCTTTCTTTCCAGGCATGGACAGTCCACGACTTCATTCCAATTACTAGTGGGATATTCAACTCCTGGCCAGCAGGAGGAAACAAAGAGCACCCCAGCAGAGCTGTTAAGTAACTTCCCTTACCCCTAATCCCTAGTCCTTCAGCCGAAGGAAAATGGAAAAAGAAGAAACACAAGGGTATAGAGGTGCCTGAGGTTTACTAAAAAAAAAAAAAAAACTTGCTGAATTAAAATTGAAAAAGGGCCGGGCTTCATGCCTGGAAAGAAATTTATCAGGTATGCATAAATTTTGTTTTCTTTCCTATGGCATGGAGTCCACGACTTCATTCGAATTACTAGTGGGAACCAATACCCAAGATAGAGGACACAGAATGAAAAGGGGGGGGGGGGGGAGAACAAGGCATGCGGACCTAAACAGAAGGCACCACCACTTGAAGAACCATTCTAACAAAAGAAACCTCAGCCGAGGCAAAAACATAATTTATGCTTACCTGATAAATGTATTTATTTCCGGATATGGTGAGTCCACAGAATCATCAATTACTAGTGGGAATATCACTCCTGGCCAGCAAGAGGAGGCAAAGAGCACTACAGCAAAGCTGCTATATATGTCACTTCCCTTAACCATAATCTGCAGTCATTCGGACGAAGGAAAAATGGAAAAAGAAGATAACACAAAAGTGTAGAGGTGCCTGAGTTTTTTTTTTTTTTTAAAATAACGGTCTTTAAAAAATATCTGCATACCAGATCCTGCGAGGCCACGCCGGCGCTATGAGAATCACCGACGCCCTCTCCTCCTTAATCCGAGCAATGACTCTTGGCAGGAGAGCGAACAGAGGAAATATGTAAGCTAGACTGAAATTCCAAGGGACCGCCAGAGCATCCATCAAGAAAGCCTGTGGATCCCTTGACCTCGAGCCGTACCTCAGAAGCTTGGCGTTCTGTCTGCCCCCAATTGAGGATTAAACTGGAAAATACTACCGGATGGAGTTCCCACTCCCCCGGATGAAAGGTCTGTCGGTACAGAAAATCCACCTCCCAATTGTCCACTCTTGGGATGTGGATCGCAGAAAGACAAATTATGAGACTCCGCCCACTGGATTATCCGGGCCACCTCTGTCAAAACCAAGGAACTCCGAGGTCCCCCCTGGTGGTTGATGTACGCCACTGATGTTATGTTGTCCCACTGGAACCTGATAAACCGGGCTAAGGCTAACTGAGACCAGGCCAGTAGAGCATTGAAAATCGCTCTCAGTTCTAGAATGTTTATAGGGAGAACCGACTCACAAGTTCAATGACCCCAAATTGCTCCCCAACCTAGAAGGCTGGTATCCGTGGTCATGAGCACCCAAGAAAGTCTGCGAAAGCAAGTTCCCTGGGAGAGGTGTTCCTGAGACAACCACCATCCTTTAAGTCTATAGTTGTCATAAACTGACCCTCTTGAACCAAAGGAAGAATGGAATGTATAGTCTCCATCTTGAAGGACGGTACTCTGAGGAAAGGAAGACAGAACCTCAGATACCGCAAAGGATACCTGGGCAGCAATATCTTGCAAAGTAACCCCAGATGGAGCATGAGAGGAAATGCAGTGCACTGCATGTGTAGATGAATAGGATTGGGACACTTGAGGAGACAGGTGCGGCACATCTGAAACAGGAGGCTCCTGAACAGCATCTGCCTTAGCTAATGATGGATCAGGGTCAAAAAGTCTATTTCTATAAGTTAAAGTTCTTTCAATACAACAAGAACAAAAAGGTACTGGGAGTTCCACCTGGGCATCAAAACATAAGCTTCAGGTAACATCCTGCACAGCTTCTTGATCCATAATACAAAAAAAAGAAGCAAAGAAAAATATCTAACTTTTTTTTTTTTATCTTTTAACAAAGGATATAATACAGAACAAAAAAAACATTCATAATAAATGTTCCTTTTTAATTAACAAAATCAAGAAAACATACTCCAGGCAACACTCTACACCTAAGCAGAATTACTGAGGGGCCCCCTACCTGTCCTGCAACCCACAGCAAACAGAGGGGAAAAACAAGATCCCGTTTACAATCCGGATTCTAGAGAAGCAAAAACAGCAAAGCCATCTAAAATATGCGCATCTCACTCTACAGGAAGTGAAGAAAAGCGCTAAAAAAGCTCTGACATCAAAGAATCAGAACCTCCCTAAAAGGGGCAGTCATACAGATGACAAAAATGCAATTTTTTTTTATTTTTAAAACAACTTTCTTGAAAACAGGCTTAAAAACAAACAATAAAACCCCCAATAAAAGTATATAATCCGTTACTAAAAATGGATCCTCACTGAGCCATCAATAAAATAACTCCTCACACTAACAGTGCCTGCAAAAACTGCCATAAAAACCTGCACCCTGACAGGAATAATAAAAAACGTCCCCCTGCAGCGTTTCAGCTGAATAAGTGCCACATTTTTCCCTGATTACATAGAAAAATAAAACTGGCACTTACCTTAACATTTATCTGTCCGGCAGTAGGACAGCTCACCTGGTTTGGAGAGGATGCCATCACTCAAATGGACCCGTGGAAATATAGAAAAACTGAGTAAACTTACTCAGGCTATCTAAATTGGGCAGCAAAATGTTTTAGGAAAGTGCAGTAGAATTGTACCCCACAAATTCCCAATTGCTTAAAAGCCACCACTGCCCTACTGAAGAGAATGAGATGGGCTGAGGCTAGACCCTTTAGAATTATCAGAGCAAATTTACTCTGCTTTTAAAATAAATAAATAAGAGAATGACTGGAGATTATGGGTAAGGGAAGTGACATATATAGCAGCTAGTGAATTTCCCACCAGTAATTGATGATTCCGTGAACTCACCATATCTTAGGAAAGAAAGTATCAATTTAGTAGAATTGGTAAAAAGTATGCAAAGAGGACCATGTTGCAAATCTGCTCCACAGAAGCTTCATTTTTGAAAGCCCAGGAAGAGGAGACAGCCCTAGTAGACTGAGCCGTAATTCTCTTAGGAGGCTGCTGTCCAGCTGTCTCATAAGCTAAACGTATAACACTTCTTAACCAGAGGGAAAGGGTAGCAAAAGTGGCCTTCTGACCTTTACGCTTTCCAGAGAAAACAACAAACAGGGCAGAAGATTGTCAAAAATCTTTAGTTGCTTCAGGGTAAAATTTTAGAGTATGAACAACATCCAGGTTATGCAAGAGACGTTCCTTATGGGAAGAAGGATTAGGACAAAAAGGAACAACAATTTCCTAATTAATGTTTCAATCCGACACAACCTTAGGGAGAAAACCCAACTTGGTACAAAGGACCACTTTATCTGCATGGAAAAAAAAGGTACGGGGAATCACACTGCAGAGCCGAAAGTCCAGAAACTCTGTGAGCGGAAGAAATAGCAAGAAGAAACAAAACCTACCAAAATAACAATTTAATATCAACAACATGCATTGGCTTAAATGGAGCCTGCTGCAAAACTTGAAGAACGAGGATAAGGCCTGAACAAAAGCTTGAAACGTCTGGCAAATCTGCCAAACGTTTGTGCAAAAGAATAGACAGTGCAGAAATCTGACAAACCTCTCTCCAGGCCATCCTGAAGAAATGATAAAATGCAGGGAATCCTCACCCGGCTCCAGGAGAAACCCTTAGATTTCCGCCATACATTATGGTAAATCTTGCAAATAACAGGTTTAAGAGTCTGAAGCATGGTATCAAAGACCGCCCCAGAAAAACCACGTCTAGTCAAAACTAGGGATTCAATCTCCAAGCAGTAAGTTTCAGAGAATCTTTATTTGGATGGAGGAAGGTACCCTGAAGTAGAAGGTCCTTCCTCAGAGGTAACCTCCGAGATGACATTTTCACCAGATCTGCGAAGCAGATCCTGCGAGGTCATGCAGGAGCTATTAGATTTACAGATACTCTTTCCTGTTTGATACGAGCAATAACTCGTGGAAGGAGAGCAAACGGAGGAAACAAGTATGCCCGAAAGAAGATCCAAGGAACCGCTAGAGCGTCTATCAGAGCGGCCTGTGGATCTCTTGATCTTGAACCGTACTTTGGAAGCTTAGCATGTAGATGAGATGTCATCAGATCCAACTCCTGAAAACCCCACCTGAGAGTTGTCTTTTTGAAAATCTCTGGGTGGAGAGCCAACTCCTCAGGAAGAAAAGTCGGTTTGCTCAGAAAAAACACCTCCCAGTTGTCCACCCCTGGGACGTTATGGCAGTGAAGAGGCAATCGTGAGACTCGGCCCAACTACTTCAAAGCCAAATACCACCGAGCTCCTCCCTGTGACAGATGGAAACCACCGAGGAGATATTGTCCGATTGGAATCTGATAAACTGGACTAAAGTTATTTGAAGCCAGGCTATCAAGGCATAGTAAATCATTCTCAACTCCAAGATGTTTATGGGAAGAGAAGACTCCTCCAGAGTCCAAATATCCTGAGCCCTTAAAGAGTCTAAACTACTCCCCAGCCTGAAAGACTGGCGACCGTGGTTACAATCCCCCAGGATGGTATTAGGAAGCATGTACCCTGAGACAGATGGTCCTGTGAAATCCACCAAAATAGACAGTCTCTAGTTAGGAGATCCAGAGCTATCCTCTGCGATAAGTCCGAGTAGACTCCGTTCGATTGTCTGAGCATACATAACTGTAGGGATCTCAGATGGAACCGAACAGAATGATGTCCATGGAAGCAACCATTAGACCAATTACTTCCATATAATGAGCAACAGATGGACAAGTAGAGGACTGAAGTGACAGGCAAGAAGCCAGAAGTTTGGCTTTTCTAACCACCATCAGAACAATCTTCATGGACAGAAAAACTATAACCTATAATCGATCCTAAGAAACATTCCCTGGTGTCTGGCAACAGGGAACTCTTCTCCAGATTCACTTTCCACCCTGGAAAAGTAGAATAGATGACAACATATCTGTATGAAATCTTGCTAACTGAAAAGATGGCGCTTGAACCAAGATGTCGGCCAGATAAGGCACCACCGCTATTCCCTGAGATATGACCACCGACAAAAGGACCCCTAGGGGCGTAGTAAAGATTTGAGGAGCCGTGGCAAGACCAAAAGTAAAAGCAGCAAACTTAAAAGGTTTATCCAGAAAGGCAAATAATATGAAATGGTGATGTTCCCAGAGAACGGGAACATGAAAATATGCATCCTTCAGGAATAAGGTAGTCATGAACCGACTCTCCTGAGCCAAAGGAAGAATGGAACGATAGTTTCCATATTGAAAGATGGTACCTTGAGAAATTCGTTGACACTTGAGGTCCAATAAGGGTTGAAAAGCTCCCTCTTCTTTGGGAATCACAAAAAGGTTTGAGTAAAAATCTTAACTCTGTTCCCTCTCGAGAACTGGAACAATCACTCCCAGAGAAGATAGGTCGCAGTTTAAGAAGGCCTCTCTCTCTGGATAGTAGATAATCTTGACAGGAAAAATCTGCCTCTGGGAAGGGAAAGTTTTGGATCCTAAACTGAAACCCTGACTACTTCCACTATCAATGGGTCTTGCACAACGCAAATCCAAGACTGTTGAAAAAATTAAAGTCCTCCCCCTACCTGATTCGAGAACTGAATCAGGGGGAACTCTTCTTGCTGAATTAGACTCAGCGGAAGGCTTCTTGGATTGCTTACCCTTGTTCCAAGGATGGCTTCCATGAGGTCTAGGATTGCTCAGATTTAAAAGATGAGGATTCTGTCTTGAGAAGTTGAAATTAGAGGTCTTTCAACCCCTAAGTCTACCTCTCCCTCCTATGAGAAACAATCTTCAAGGCTAAGGCCACCCAGAGGACACTCTTGAGGATGGGAAACAGACACAGCAATGTCTAGGAACAATCCTGAGACCTCTGCTGCTGATTCAGCTTGATACTCTGTCTCTGAGAGTACTGTATTTTATTGAATAAAACAAAGAGAAAAACAAACTGAGAATGATACATGAAAACCATACATGTCATCTACATAAAATAGTTGCCTCAATATGAGAAAAAATATCATATTAAACGGCTATACTAAAAACATACAAATAAATATTACAAAAAACATACATGTTGGAAAAAGTTCCCATACATAAAAAAGGAATAATACATAGGATACGGACAGCGCTACAGAATTTGGCGGCGCTATACAAATAAATGATAATAATAATTAGAGAGATTAATACATGGAATCTCTGTGCCAGACAGGGTAAAACTCAATATGAATATAAAATAAATTATAATTTTAGGGCACTAGGTAGCTAGAATCTTTTATGCTACCAAAAGCGTGATAGTCTCCTAATATGAAGAGACTCCAATGCATATGAATACACATAAAATAAATATAAAATTAAAATGTGACTGATCATATACATAAAAACTGCCACAAGATGGCAGTAACTAACCGTAAAGGGACAGTCCACACCCGACACAACTGGATTCCATATGTTTGTAACGCAAACAAAGATCCGCCTGCACCGGCTCCCTTCTCTATTACCTCTATCCTTGTCCTAGGAATCCTTCCAAACACATACAATAATGTATTCGAAATATGGCCGCCAAACTCCCCCATGGTTACATACTAACCTTTTCTTTTAATCAATCCTCCAATCAGAATGGAATCCTCGGTCAGAATCTTCAAACTTGTTCATGGCATTTCGCGCATGTGCGATTCAATAGGAACCAAAAATGCAGAACTTTATTCTCCCCAATAGTTTCTGACATATTATATTTTTAACAGTACCCTATTACTTAACACCGATCGAATTAATTGGATGGCTCAAGTCCGATTGCTGTGTACGATCTGACTGATTTACAAATGTGCAATGACATATTGTGCGCGTCATCAATCCCTTCATGAACGAGAGTAATGTATGTATTTGGAAGGATTCCTAGGACAAGGATAGAGGTAATAGAGAAGGGAGCCGGTGCAGGCGGATCTTCGTTTGCGTTACAAACATATGGAATCCGGTTGTGTCGGGTGTTGACTGTCCATTTAAATGTCATGATAAAAACGCATTGTATCATTTAGTTTAAAAAAATACAAATGCAGAGAAATTAAAAATACTGAAAAAATGGTCGCATTTCCTAATAGCGACTTAAATAACTATACACATAAAAAAACTGATAAGTCTAAGCGACCAAATCAGCTTAGAAGACCGCTAAGAGAAAGCAACCTACTTTATCAGAGCAAGTCACCCACAGGGTAAAAATAAATTCCCTTAAAGTCTCCACACTAAGAGACATGGCATAGGAAAGCGGGATAACCAAATGTAGGACGGAATGTAGGTACTCTGTGTAGGATCTGTGTAGGATCCCTCTGATGCGAATGGCGCCGAAAAACTAATCTGCCATTCGTGAAGTCAAACACTTAAAAAACGTAATTAAAAGAGCATCGGCCACTCAGGTTCATGCCGAATAAAAGCTCTATCAGAAAAGGGATAATAAGAATTAACCCCGTACAAGTAGTATCAATTAACCTCATAAGAAATAGTAAAAACAAATTATGCTTACCTGATAATTTCATTTTCTTCCGCATTCATTACTTGTGGGAAATAAGATCCTGGCCACCAGGAGGAGGCAAAGACACACCAGCCAAAGGCTCAAATACTCCTCCCACTTCCCCTATTCCCCAGTCATTCTGCTGAGGAACAAGGATCAGTGGAAGAAATATCGAGGTAAAAGGGTTCCAGAAGACTACACACGAAAAAACTCTTCAAAAAACGGGCGGGGGGCTGTGGACTCTTTCTCGTGGAAGAAAATGAAATTATCAGGTAAGCATAATTTATGTTTTTCTTTCTAATGGGAAAGAGTACACAGCCGCATTCATTACTTGTGGGAAAATTATACCCAAGCCAAAGAGGACACTGAATGCCAAGAACGGGAGGGTAAGAGGTGGCCCAATCTGAGGGTACCAGGACTGAACCACATCCCATAAATAAAAAAGTATTTTCTTAAAAAAAACATGAATTTATCAGGTAAGTTCTTACATAAATTATTTCTTTCATATTAGCAAGAGTCCATGAGCTAGTGACGTATGGGATACATTCCTACCAGGAGGGGCAAAGTTTCCCAAACCTCAAAATGCCTATAAATACACCCCTCACCACACCCACAAATCAGTTTAACGTATAGCCAAGAAGTGGGGTGATAAGAAAAAAGTGTGAAAGCATAAAAAAATAAGGAATTGGAATAATTGTGCTTTATACAAAAAAATCATAACCACCACAAAAAAGGGTGGGCCTCATGGACTCTTGCTAATATGAAAGAAATGAATTTATCAGGTAAGTTCTTACATAAATTATGTTTTCTTTCATGTAATTAGCAAGAGTCCATGAGCTAGTGACGTATGGGATAATGACTACCCAAGATGTGGATCTTCCACGCAAGAGTCACTAGAGAGGGAGGGATAAAATAAAGACAGCCAATTCCGCTGAAAAAAATCCACACCCAAAACAAAGTTTAAATCTTATAACGAAAAAAACTGAAATTATAAGCAGAAGAATCAAACTGAAACAGCTGCCTGAAGTACTTTTCTACCAAAAACTGCTTCAGAAGAAGAAAACACATCAAAATGGTAGAATTTAGTAAAAGTATGCAAAGAAGACCAAGTGGCTGCTTGTTGTGACATTGTCCGTCTGAAAAAAAATGAACGACTCTCTCTTTAGAAGAGGCCATGACTGAAGAGCTCTGAAAATTGCACGGAGTTCCAAAATGTTGATTGGTAATCTCACCTCCTGAGAATCCCAAACCCTTGTGCTGTCAGAGACCCCCAAACAGCTCCCCAACCTGTCAGACTTGCATCTGTTGAAATCACAGTCCAGGTCGGAAGAACAAAAGAAGCCCCCTGAACTAAACAATGGTGGTCTGTCCACCACGTCAGAGAGTGTCGTACAATCGGTTTTAAAGATATTAATTGAGATATCTTTGTATAATCCCTGCACCACTGGTTCAGCATACAGAGCTGAAGAGGTCGCATTGGATTTATTCCAGACTGGAGATGGTTTCCAAACTGATACTGCTCCTGTAGGGGAAGGATCAGGCTTTTGTTCCTTATTGTGACGAAAGGAACGAAAACGATTATTAGCCCTGTTTTTACCTTTAGATTTTTTATCCTGTGGTAAAAAAGTTCCTTTCCCCCCAGTAACAGTTGAAATAATAGAATCCAACTGTGAACCAAATAATTTATTACCCTGGAAAGAAAGGGAAAGCAAAGTTGACTTAGAAGACATATCAGCATTCCAAGTTTTAAGCCATAAAGCTCTTCTAGCTAAAATAGCTAGAGACATATACCTGACATCAACCCTAATGATATCAAAGATGGCATCACAAATAAAATTATTAGCATGTTGAAGAAGATTAACAATGCTATGAGAATTATGATCTGTTACTTGTTGCGCTAAAGCTTCCAACCAAAAAGTTGAAGCTGCAGCAACATCCGCTAAAGATATAGCAGGTCTAAGAAGATTACCTGAACATAAGTAAGCTTTTCTTAGAAAGGATTCAATTTTCCTATCTAAAGGATCCTTAAAGGAAGTACCATCTGCCGTAGGAATAGTAGTACGTTTAGCAAGAGTCGAGATAGCCCCATCAACCTTAGGGATTTTGTACCAAAACTCTAATCTGTCAGATGGCACAGGATATAATTGCTTAAAACGTTTAGAAGGAGTGAATGAATTACCCAAATGATTCCATTCCCTGGAAATTACTTCAGAAATAGCATCAGGGACAGGAAAAACTTCTGGAATAACTACAGGAGATTTAAAAACCTTATTTAAACGTTTAGATTTAGTATCAAGAGGACCAGAGTCCTCTATCTCTAATGCAATTAAGACTTCTTTAAGTAAAGAAAGAATAAATTCCATTTTGAATAAATATGAAGATTTATCAGCATCAACCTCTGAAACTGAATCCTCTGAACCAGAGGAAACATTATCAGAATCAGAATGATGATGTTCATTTAAAAATTCATCTGAAAAATGAGAAGTTTTAAAAGACCTTTTACGCTTACTAGAAGGAGGAATAACAGACATAGCCTTCTTAATGGATTTAGAAACAAAATCTCTTATGTTAACAGGAACACTCTGAGTATTAGATGTTGATGGAACAGCAACAGGTAATGTAACATTACTAAAGGAAAAATTATCTGCATTAACAAGTTTGTCATGACATTCATTACAAACAACAGCTGGAGGAACAGATACCACAAGTTTACAGCAAATACACTTAACTTTGGTAGATCCAACATCAGGCAGCGATTTTCCAGAAGTATCTTCTGATTCAGGGTCCATCTGAGACATCTTGCAATATGTAATAGAAAAAACAACATATAAAGCAAAATTGATCAAATTCCTTAAATGACAGTTTCAGGAATGGGAAAAAATGCAGTGAACAAGCTTCTAGCAACCAGAAGCAAATAAATAATGAGACTTAAATAATGTGGAAACAATAATGACACCCATATTTTTAAGCGCCAAAAAAGACTCCCACATTATTTGGTGCCTAAATGCTTTTAGCGCCAAAAATGACGCCACATCCGGTAACGCCGACACTTTTGGCGCAAAAACGTCAAAAAAATGACGCATCTTCCGGTGACAAGAACGACGCCGGAAATAAAGAATTTTTTGCGCCAAAAAAGTCCGCGCCAAAAGGACGCAATAAAATGAAGCATTTTCAGCCCCCGCGAGCCTAACAGCCCACAGGGAAAAAAGTCAAATTTTAAGGTAAGAGAAAATTTGATTATTCAAATGCATTATCCCAAATAATGAAACTGACTGTCTGAAATAAGGAATATTGAACATCCTGAATCAAGGCAAATAAATGTTTAAACACAAATATTTAGAACTTTATATAAAAGTGCCCAACCATAGCTTAGAGTGTCACAAAAATAAGACTTAATTACCCCAGGACACTCATCTACATGTAGTAGAAAGCCAAATTACATGAAAGAAACATAATTTATGCTTACCTGACAAATTTATTTCTCTTGTAGTGTATCCAGTCCACGGATCATACATTACTTGTGGGATATTCTCCTTCCCAACAGGAAGTTGCAAGAGGATCACCCACAGCAGAGCTGCTATATAGCTCCTCCCCTCACTGCCATATCCAGTCATTCGACCGAAACAAGCCGAGAAAGGAGAAACCATAGGGTGCAGTGGTGACTGTAGTTTAATTAAAATTTAGACCTGCCTGAAAAGGACAGGGCGGGCCGTGGACTGGATACACTACAAGAGAAATAAATTTATCAGGTAAGCATAAATTATGTTTTCTCTTGTTAAGTGTATCCAGTCCACGGATCATCCATTACTTGTGGGATACCAATACCAAAGCTAAAGTACACGGATGATGGGAGGGACAAGGCAGGAACTTAAACGGAAGGAACCACTGCCTGTAGAACCTTTCTCCCAAAAACAGCCTCAGAAAAAGCAAAAGTATCAAATTTGGAAAATTTGGAAAAAGTATGAAGGGAAGCCACAGCTCTAGTAGAATGAGCTGTAATCCTTTCAGGAGGCTGCTGTCCAGCAGTCTCATAGGCTAAACGGATTATACTCCGAAGCCAAAAAGAAAGAGAGGTTGTCAAGGCCTTCTGACCTCTCCTCTGTCCAGAGTAAACAACAAACAGGTTAGATGTTTGGCGAAAATCTTTAGTAGCCTGTAAGTAAAACTTCAAGGTACGGACTACGTCTAGATTATGCAAAAGAGGTTCCTTCTTTGAAGAAGGATTAGGACATAATGATGGAACAACAATCTCTTGATTGATATTCTTGTTAGAAACCACCTTAGGTAAAAACCCAGTTTTTGTACGCAGAACAACTTTATCTGAATGAAAGAACAGATAAGGAGAATCACAATGTAAGGCAGAAACTCCGAGACTCTTCGAGCCGAGGAAATAGCCATCAGAAAAAGAACTTTCCATGAAAGAAGTTTGATATCAATAGAATGAAGGGGTTCAAACGGAACCCCTTGAAGAACTTTAAGAACCAAGTTTAAGCTCCATGGAGGAGCAACAGGTTTAAACACAGGCTTAATTCTAACTAAAGCCTGACAAAAACATAATTTATACTTACCTGATAAATTTATTTCTCTTGTAGTGTATCCAGTCCACGGATCATCCATTACTTATGGGCCCAGAGGCAGAACTTTTCCTTAATTTCTGCGATGAGATTTTTCAGCGAAATTTTTTCTGCAGGTCATTTTTAAATAGAATTCAAATTTAAATTAAACAGTTACACTAAGGCAACAGTTCAATTGCAATGTGTTGGATAACTGAAGAATAAAGTTTTCAATGTTTTATAATATAGTGCAGTAGTTGAAAATTGCATTGCAAATTAGCTGCATACAAAAAAAAAAAAGAAATTTTAAAATGTCTCTCTAATAAATCTGTTTCCTTTTCTCTTGGTCTAATATAGAAATGTAGTAAAATAAAGATGCAGTGCTCTTAAATTTAGAACAAACAGCTTTGCAGACTGTGATAGGCTAAGGGGCGGGTTTGAAAAAAATCTCTGAGAGCCAGTCAACAAGCAATGTGCTGCTGCTTTGCAGCGCTACTGCATATTTGACTGCTCACTTCAAACAACACTTTGCCCTGGATGCACTGTGTTAAGGAAAATTTACACATTGCAGCCAGAGCACAGCTCTGTTTGAAGAGAACTGTCTAATGTGGAGCAGCAGTACAAAGTTCAAGCGATAACCGTTCCTGCGTGTGTCCTGTTCTTTCTGCAGACATGCTGCATTTTCTGCGATGACATCTCACATCACTGTATGTTCTGCCTTGGGGCTTATGGGATATTCTCCTTCCCAACAGGAAGTTGCAAGAGGATCACCCACAGCAGAGCTGCTATATAGCTCCTCCCCTAACTGCCATATCCAGTCATTCGACCAAAACAAACAGAGAAAGGAGAAACCATAGGGTGCAGTGGTGACTGTAGTTTAATTAAATTTTAGACCTGCCTTAAAATGACAGGGCGGGCCGTGGACTGGATACACTAAAAGAGAAATAAATTTATCAGGTAAGCATAAATTATGTTTTCTCATGTTAAGTGTATCCAGTCCACGGATCATCCATTACTTATGGGATACCAATACCAAAGCTAAAGTACACGGATGATGGGAGGGACAAGGCAGGGATTAAGCGGAAGGAACCACTGTCTGAAGAACCTTTCTCCCAAAAACAGCCTCCGAAGAAGCAAAAGTATCAAATTTGTAAAATTTGGAAAAAGTGTGAAGCGAAGACCAAGTCGCGGCCTTGCAAATCTGTTCAACAGAGGCCTCATTTTTAAAGGCCCAGGTGGAAGCCACAGCTCTAGTAGAATGAGCTGTAATTCTTTCAGGGGGCTGCTGTCCAGCAGTCTCATAGGCTAGGCGTATAATACTCCGAAGCCAAAAGGAAAGAGAGGTTGCCGAAGCTTTTTGACCTCTCCTCTGTCCAGAATAAACGACAAACAGGGAAGATGTTTGACGAAAATCCTTAGTAGCTTGTAAGTAAACCTTCAAGGCACGGACTACGTCCAGATTATGTAAAAGACGTTCCTTCTTTGAAGAAGGATTAGGACACAATGATGGAACAACAATCTCTTGATTGATATTCTTGTTAGAAACCACCTTAGGTAAAAACCCAGGTTTGGTACTCAGAACTACCTTATCTGCATGAAAAATCAGATAAGGAGAATCACATTGTAAGGCAGATAGCTCAGAGACTCTCCGAGCCGAGGAAATAGCCATCAAAAACCGAACTTTCCAAGATAAAAACAGAATTTATGTTTACCTGATAAATTACTTTCTCCAACGGTGTGTCCGGTCCACGGCGTCATCCTTACTTGTGGGATATTCTCCTCCCCAACAGGAAATGGCAAAGAGCCCAGCAAAGCTGGTCACATGATCCCTCCTAGGCTCCGCCTTCCCCAGTCATTCGACCGACGTAAAGGAGGAATATTTGCATAGGAGAAACCATATGATACCGTGGTGACTGTAGTTAAAGAAAATAAATTATCAGACCTGATTAAAAAAACCAGGGCGGGCCGTGGACCGGACACACCGTTTGAGAAAGTAATTTATCAGGTAAACATAAATTCTGTTTTCTCCAACATAGGTGTGTCCGGTCCACGGCGTCATCCTTACTTGTGGGAACCAATACCAAAGCTTTAGGACACGGATGAAGGGAGGGAGCAAATCAGGTCACCTAGATGGAAGGCACCACGGCTTGCAAAACCTTTCTCCCAAAAATAGCCTCAGAAGAAGCAAAAGTATCAAACTTGTAAAATTTAGTAAAAGTGTGCAGTGAAGACCAAGTCGCTGCCTTACATATCTGATCAACAGAAGCCTCGTTCTTGAAGGCCCATGTGGAAGCCACAGCCCTAGTGGAATGAGCTGTGATTCTTTCAGGAGGCTGCCGTCCGGCAGTCTCATAAGCCAATCTGATGATGCTTTTAATCCAAAAAGAGAGAGAGGTAGAAGTTGCTTTTTGACCTCTCCTTTTACCAGAATAAACAACAAACAAGGAAGATGTTTGTCTAAAATCCTTTGTAGCATCTAAATAGAATTTTAGAGCACGAACAACATCCAAATTGTGCAACAAACGTTCCTTCTTTGAAACTGGATTCGGACACAAAGAAGGCACGACTATCTCCTGGTTAATGTTTTTGTTAGAAACAACTTTTGGAAGAAAACCAGGTTTAGTACGTAAAACCACCTTATCTGCATGGAACACCAGATAAGGAGGAGAACACTGCAGAGCAGATAATTCTGAAACTCTTCTAGCAGAAGAAATTGCAACCAAAAACAAAACTTTCCAAGATAATAACTTAATATCAACGGAATGTAAGGGTTCAAACGGAACCCCCTGAAGAACTGAAAGAACTAAATTGAGACTCCAAGGAGGAGTCAAAGGTTTGTAAACAGGCTTGATTCTAACCAGAGCCTGAACAAAGGCTTGAACATCTGGCACAGCTGCCAGCTTTTTGTGAAGTAACACAGACAAGGCAGAAATCTGTCCCTTCAAGGAACTAGCAGACAATCCTTTCTCCAAACCTTCTTGAAGAAAGGATAGAATCTTAGGAATTTTTACCTTGTCCCAAGGGAATCCTTTAGATTCACACCAACAGATATATTTTTTCCATATTTTGTGGTAAATTTTTCTAGTTACAGGCTTTCTGGCCTGAACAAGAGTATCAATGACAGAATCTGAGAACCCTCGCTTTGATAAGATCAAGCGTTCAATCTCCAAGCAGTCAGTTGGAGTGAGACCAGATTCGGATGTTCGAACGGACCTTGAACAAGAAGGTCTCGTCTCAAAGGTAGCTTCCATGGTGGAGCCGATGACATATTCACCAGGTCTGCATACCAAGTCCTGCGTGGCCACGCAGGAGCTATCAAGATCACCGATGCTCTCTCCTGATTGATCCTGGCTACCAGCCTGGGGATGAGAGGAAACGGCGGGAAAACATAAGTTAGTTTGAAGGTCCAAGGTGCTACTAGTGCATCTACTAGAGTCGCCTTGGGATTCCTGGATCTGGACCCGTAGCAAGGAACCTTGAAGTTCTGACGAGAGGCCATCAGATCCATGTCTGGAATGCCCCACAATTGAGTAATTTGGGCAAAGATTTCCGGATGGAGTTCCCACTCCCCCGGATGAAATGTCTGACGACTCAGAAAATCCGCTTCCCAATTTTCCACTCCTGGGATGTGGATTGCAGACAAGTGGCAGGAGTGAGTCTCCGCCCATTGAATGATTTTGGTCACTTCTTCCATCGCCAGGGAACTCCTTGTTCCCCCCTGATGGTTGATGTACGCAACAGTCGTCATGTTGTCTGATTGAAACCGTATGAACTTGGCCTTTGCTAGCTGAGGCCAAGCCTTGAGAGCATTGAGTATCGCTCTCAGTTCCAGAATATTTATCGGTAGAACCCCATTCCACTGACTGAGCATGCACAGTTGTAATGGTCTTAGATGAATGCGCGCAAAAGGAACTATGTCCATTGCCGCTACCATCAAACCTATTACTTCCATGCACTGCGCTATGGAAGGAAGAGGAACAGAATGAAGTATTTGACAAGAGTTTAGAAGTTTTGATTTTCTGGCCTCTGTCAGAAAAAACCTCATTTCTAAGGAGTCTATTATTGTTCCCAAGAAGGGAACCCTTGTTGACTGAGATAGAGAACTTTTTTCTACGTTCACTTTCCACCCGTGAGATCTGAGAAAGGCCAGGACAATGTCCGTGTGAGCCTTTGCTTGAGGAAGGGACGACGCTTGAATCAGAATGTCGTCCAAGTAAGGTACTACTGCAATGCCCCTTGGTCTTAGCACCGCTAGAAGGGACCCTAGTACCTTTGTGAAAATCCTTGGAGCAGTGGCTAATCCGAACGGAAGTGCCACAAACTGGTAATGCTTGTCCAGGAATGCAAACCTTAGGAACCGATGATGTTCCTTGTGGATAGGAATATGTAGATACGCATCCTTTAAATCCACCGTGGTCATGAATTGACCTTCCTGGATGGAAGGAAGAATTGTTCGAATGGTTTCCATTTTGAACGATGGAACCTTGAGAAACTTGTTTAGGATCTTGAGATCTAAGATTGGTCTGAATGTTCCCTCTTTTTTGGGAACTACGAACAGATTGGAGTAGAACCCCATCCCTTGTTCTCCTAATGGAACAGGATGAATCACTCCCATTTTTAACAGGTCTTCTACACAATGTAAGAATGCCTGTTTTTTTATGTGGTCTGAAGACAATTGAGACCTGTGGAACCTCCCCCTTGGGGGAAGCCCCTTGAATTCCAGAAGATAACCTTGGGAGACTATTTCTAGTGCCCAAGGATCCAGAACATCTCTTGCCCAAGCCTGAGCGAAGAGAGAGAGTCTGCCCCCCACCGGATCCGGTCCCGGATCGGGGGCCAACATCTCATGCTGTCTTGGTAGCAGTGGCAGGTTTCTTGGCCTGCTTTCCTTTGTTCCAGCCTTGCATTGGTCTCCAGGCTGGCTTGGCTTGAGAAGTATTACCCTCTTGCTTAGAGGACGTAGCACTTGGGGCTGGTCCGTTTCTGCGAAAGGGACGAAAATTAGGTTTATTTTTGGCCTTGAAAGACCTATCCTGAGGAAGGGCGTGGCCCTTGCCCCCAGTGATATCAGAGATAATCTCTTTTAAGTCAGGGCCAAACAGCGTTTTCCCCTTGAAAGGAATGTTAAGCAATTTGTTCTTGGAAGACGCATCCGCTGACCAAGATTTTAACCAAAGCGCTCTGCGCGCCACAATAGCAAACCCAGAATTTTTCGCCGCTAACCTAGCCAATTGCAAAGTGGCGTCTAGGGTGAAAGAATTAGCCAATTTAAGAGCACGGATTCTGTCCATAATCTCCTCATAAGAAGGAGAATTACTAGTGATCGCCTTTTCTAGCTCATCGAACCAGAAACACGCGGCTGTAGTGACAGGGACAATGCATGAAATTGGTTGTAGAAGGTAACCTTGCTGAACAAACATCTTTTTAAGCAAACCTTCTAATTTTTTATCCATAGGATCTTTGAAAGCACAACTATCTTCTATGGGTATAGTGGTGCGTTTGTTTAGAGTAGAAACCGCCCCCTCGACCTTGGGAACTGTCTGCCATAAGTCCTTTCTGGGGTCGACCATAGGAAACAATTTTTTAAATATGGGGGGAGGGACGAAAGGTATACCGGGCCTTTCCCATTCTTTATTTACAATGTCCGCCACCCGCTTGGGTATAGGAAAAGCTTCGGGGGGCCCCGGGACCTCTAGGAACTTGTCCATTTTACATAGTTTCTCTGGGATGACCAAATTCTCACAATCATCCAGAGTGGATAACACCTCCTTAAGCAGAGCGCGGAGATGTTCCAACTTAAATTTAAATGTAATCACATCAGGTTCAGCTTGTTGAGAAATTTTCCCTGAATCTGAAATTTCTCCCTCAGACAAAACCTCCCTGGCCCCCTCAGACTGGTGTAGGGGCCCTTCAGAAACAATATCATCAGCGTCCTCATGCTCTTCAGTATTTTCTAAAACAGAGCAGTCGCGCTTTCGCTAATAAGTGGGCATTTTGGCTAAAATGTTTTTGATAGAATTATCCATTACAGCCGTTAATTGTTGCATAGTAAGGAGTATTGGCGCGCTAGATGTACTAGGGGCCTCTTGTGTGGGCAAGACTGGTGTAGACGAAGGAGGGGATGATGCAGTACCATGCTTACTCCCCTCACTTGAGGAATCATCTTGGGCATCATTTTCTCTAAATTTTGTGTCACATAAATCACATCTATTTAAATGAGAAGGGACCTTGGCTTCACCACATTCAGAACACAGTCTATCTGGCAGTTCAGACATGTTAAACAGGCATAAACTTGATAACAAAGTACAAAAAACGTTTTAAAATAAAACCGTTACTGTCACTTTAAATTTTAAACTGAACACACTTTATTACTGCAATTGCGAAAAAGTATGAAGGAATTGTTCAAAATTCACCAAAATTTCACCACAGTGTCTTAAAGCCTTAAAAGTATTGCACACCAAATTTGGAAGCTTTAACCCTTAAAATAACGGAACCGGAGCCGTTTTTATATTTAACCCCTTTACAGTCCCTGGTATCTGCTTTGCTGAGACCCAACCAAGCCCAAAGGGGAATACGATACCAAATGACGCCTTCAGAAAGTCTTTTCTATGTATCAGAGCTCCTCACACATGCATCTGCATGTCATGCTTCTCAAAAACAAGTGCGCAATACAGGCGCGAAAATGAGACTCTGCCTATGATTAGGGAAAGCCCCTAGAGAATAAGGTGTCCAATACAGTGCCTGCCGGTTATTTTACAAAATTCCCAAGATTAAAATAATTCCTCAAGGCTATGGAGTATAAAATATGTTTATATATAAATCGATTTAGCCCAGAAAATGTCTACAGTCTTAAAAAGCCCTTGTGAAGCCCTTATTTACTGTCTGTAATAAAATGGCTTACCGGATCCCATAGGGAAAATGACAGCTTCCAGCATTACATCGTCTTGTTAGAATGTGTCATACCTCAAGCAGCAAAAGTCTGCTCACTGTTCCCCCAACTGAAGTTAATTCCTCTCAACAGTCCTGTGTGGAACAGCCATCGATTTTAGTAACGGTTGCTAAAATCATTTTCCTCTTACAAACAGAAATCTTCATCTCTTTTCTGTTTCAGAGTAAATAGTACATACCAGCACTATTTTAAAATAACAAACTCTTGATTGAATAATAAAAACTACAGTTAAACACTAAAAAACTCTAAGCCATCTCCGTGGAGATGTTGCCTGTACAACGGCAAAGAGAATGACTGGGGAAGGCGGAGCCTAGGAGGGATCATGTGACCAGCTTTGCTGGGCTCTTTGCCATTTCCTGTTGGGGAGGAGAATATCCCACAAGTAAGGATGACGCCGTGGACCGGACACACCTATGTTGGAGAAAGCTTAATATCAATGGAATGAAGGGGTTCAAACGGAACTCCTTGAAGAACTTTAAGAACCAAGTTTAAGCTCCATGGGGGAGCAACAGGTTTAAACACAGGCTTAATTCTAACCAAAGCCTGACAAAATGCCTGGACGTCTGGAACTTCTGCCAGACGCTTGTGCAAAAGAATAGACAGAGCAGAAATCTGTCCCTTTAAGGAACTAGCTGATAATCCTTTGTCCAAACCCTCTTGGAGAAAGGACAATATCCTAGGAATCCTAACCTTACTCCATGAGTAATTCTTGGATTCACACCAGTAAAGATATGTACGCCATATCTTGTGATAGATTTTCCTGGTAACAGGCTTTCGTGCCTGTATTAAGGTATAAATGACTGACTCTGAGAAGCCACGCTTTGATAGAATCAAGCGTTCAATCTCCATGCAGTCAGTCTCAGAGAAATTAGATTTGGATGATTGAAAGGACCTTGTATTAGAAGGTCCTGTCTTAGAGGCAGAGTCCATGGTGGAAAGGATGACATGTCCACTAGGTCTGCATATCAGGTCCTGCGTGGCCACGCAGGCGCTATTAGAATCACCGATGCTCTCTCCTGTTTGATTTTGGCAATCAGTCGAGGGAGCAGAGGAAACGGTGGAAACACATAAGCCAGGTTGAAGAACCAAGGCGCTGCTAGAGCATCTATCAGCGTCGCTTCTGGGTCCCTGGACCTGGATCCGTAACAAGGAAGCTTGGCGTTCTGGCGAGACGCCATGAGATCCAACTCTGGTTTGCCCCAACGATGAATCAATTGAGCAAACACCTCCGGATGGAGTTCCCACTCCCCCGGGTGAAAAGTCTGACGACTTAGAAAATCCGCCTCCCAGTTCTCCACGCCTGGGATATGGATTGCTGACAGGTGGCAAGAGTGAGTCTCTGCCCAGCGAATTATTTTTGAGGCTTCTAACATCGCTAGGGAACTCCTGGTTCCCCCTTGATGGTTGATGTAAGCCACAGTCGTGATAATAATTTCTTTCAAACCAGGCCCGAATAAGGTCTGCCCCTTGAAAGGAATGTTGAGTAATTTAGACTTTGAAGTCACATCAGCTGACCAGGATTTGAGCCATAGCGCCCTACTCGCCTGGATGGCGAATCCGGAATTCTTAGCCGTTAGTTTAGTCAAATGAACAATGGCATCAGAAACAAATGAGTTAGCTAGCTTAAGAGTTCTAAGCTTGTCAACAATTTCAGTCAATGGAGCTGTATGGATGGCCTCTTCCAGGGCCTCAAACCAGAATGCCGCCGCAGCAGTGACAGGCGCAATGCATGCAAGGGGCTGTAAAATAAAACCTTGTTGAATAAACATTTTCTTAAGGTAACCCTCCAATTTTTTATCCATTGGATCTGCAAAAGCACAACTGTCCTCAACCGGGATAGTAGTACGCTTTGCTAAAGTAGAAACTGCTCCCTCCACCTTAGGGACAGTCTGCCATAAGTCCCGTGTAGTGGCATCTATTGGAAACATTTTTCTAAATATAGGAGGTGGGGAAAAGGGCACACCGGGCCTATCCCACTCCTTATTAATAATTTCTGTAAGCCTTTTAGGTATTGGAAAAACATCAGTACTCACCGGCACTGCATAGTATTTACCCAGCCTACACAATTTCTCTGGCACTGCAATTGTGTCACAGTCATTCAGGGCAGCTAATACCTCCCCAAGCTATACACGGAGGTTCTCAAGCTTAAATTTAAAATTAGAAATCTCTGAATCAGGTCTCCCCGAATCAGAGACGTCACCCACAGACTGAAGCTCTCCGTCCTCAGGTTCTGCATATTGTGACGCAGTATCAGACATGGCTCTTACAGCATCTACGCGCTCTGTATCTCGTCTAACCCCAGAGCTATCGCGCTTGCCTCTCAATTCAGGCAATCTGGATAATACCTCTGACAGGGTATTATTCATGATTGCAGCCATGTCCTGCAAAGTAATCGCTATGGGCGTCCCTGATGTACTTGGCGCCATATTAGCGTGCGTCCCTTGAGCGGGAGGCGAAGGGTCCGACACGTTGGGAGAGTTAGTCGGCATAACTTCCCCCTCGACAGACCCCTCTGGTGACAATTCTTTTATAGATAAAGACTGATCTTTACTGTTTAAGGTGAAATCAATACATTTAGTACACATTCTCCTATGGGGCTCCACTATGGCTTTTAAACATAATGAACAAGTATCCTCTGTTTCAGACATGTTTGTACAGACTAGCAATGAGACTAGCAAGCTTGGAAAACACTTTAAAGCAAGTTAACAAGCAATATAAAAAACGTTACTGTGCCTTTAAGAGAAACAAATTTTGACAAAATTTGAAATAACAGTGAAAAAAGGCAGTTACACTAACAAAATGTTTACAGTGTATGTAACAAGTCAGCAGAGCATTGCACCCACTTGCAAATGGATGATTAACCCCTTAATAACAAAACCAGAATAATAAATGACAAAAACGTTTTTTAAACACAGTCACAACAACTGCCACAGTCTACTGTGATTGTTACCCTCCTCAAACACGACTTTGAAGCCTTTTGAGCCCTTCAGAGATGTCCTGTATCATGCAGAGGGAACTGAATGTCTGTCAGTATTTTTAGCTGCACAGAAAAGCACTAAAATAGGCCCTTCCCACTCATATTGCAACAGTGGAAAGCTTCAGGAAACTGTCTCTAGGCAGAAATCAAACCAGCCATGTGGAAAAAAACTAGGCCCCAATAAGTTTTGTCACCAAACATATATAAACATGCCAGCAAACGTTTTATATTACATTTTTATAAGAGTATGCATCTCTATTAATAAGCCTGATACCAGTAGCTATCACTGCATTTAAGGCTTTACTTACATTAATCCGGTATAAGCAGCATTTTCTAGCAAATTCCATCCCTAGAAAAATATTAACTGCACATACCTTATGGCAGGAAAACCTGCACGCCATTCCCTCTCTGAAGTTACCTCACTCCTCAGAATATGTGAGAACAGCCATGGATCTTAGTTACTTCTGCTAAGATCATAGAAAATGCAGGCAGATTCTTCTTCTAAATACTGCCTGAGATAAACAGCACACTCCGGTACCATTTAAAAATAACAAACTTTTGATTGAAGAAATAAACTAAGTATAAAACACCACTCTCCTCTTACGATCTCCATCTTTGTTGAGGGTTGCAAGAGAATGACTGAATATGGCAGTTAGGGGAGGAGCTATATAGCAGCTCTGCTGTGGGTGATCCTCTTGCAACTTCCTGTTGGGAAGGAGAATATCCCATAAGTAATGGATGATCCGTGGACTGGATACACTTAACAAGAGAAATATTAACTGCACATACCTTATTGCAGGAAAACCTGCACGCCATTCCCTCTCTGAAGTTACCTCACTCCTCAGAATATGTGAGAACAGCAATGGATCTTAGTTACTTCTGCTAAGATCATAGAAATCACAGGCAGATTCTTCTTCTAATGCTGCCTGAGATGAAACAGTACACTCCGGTACCATTTAAAAATAAACTTTTGATTGAAGTTAAAAAAAACTAACTATAATACACCACTCTCCTCTTACTACGTCCATCTTTGTTGAGAGTTGCAAGAGAATGACTGGATATGGCAGTGAGGGGAGGAGCTATATAGCAGCTCTGCTGTGGGTGATCCTCTTGCAACTTCCTGTTGGGAAGGAGAATATCCCACAAGTAATGGATGATCCGTGGACTGGATACACTTAACAAGAGAAATAAAACTGACACTTCTCTGCCAACCTCCTGGGACGAAAAGCAAAGAATGACTGGGGGATAGGGGAGGAGTATTTGAGCCTTTGGCTGGTGTGTCTTTGCCTCCTCCTAGTGGCCAGGTTCTTATTTTCCACAAGTAATGAATGCGGCTGTGGACTCTTTCCCATTAGGAAGAAAAAGGCTGCATATAAATCCATTACCTCGGGAGGGATTATAAACTGTCAGCCTACTTAGATAAAACGTGCGGTTGTCTCTAAATATTTTGAAATGGAAAGGTAGATTCTCCCTCCCTGGGGCGGCGGTTTTTAAATCAAGGGATTAAAGACTGCACTAGAAGTCATATTCTGTGGCCAATAAATCCTCCTCCCTGATTGCCCACCCTCACTTGAGTGTACCCAGCAAATAAATAAATAGTCCCTCAACCCTATTATGCCTAGACCACAAGCCATGGGGGCAGGGATACAGGGACTCACTGTTTGATGTCTTCAATCTTCTCACTGACTCTTAGGTGTGACAGAATCAGCCATTATAGTAAACATAACGCTGACATTCTACCCATATCTGCTGCTTTTTTTAGCAGATCGATGACGAATCCGGCATCCTCCATTTGTTGTGTGCCCCTTTTGGCGTCCAGCTTGTGGGGCAATGCAACAATTGGAGAAAGCCGGATTTGTCATTGATATGCTAATGAAAGCAGCAGATGCGGGCGGAGGATAGGCGTTATGTTTTCCATAATGCAAAGGTAAGTATTTTAAAAAATAAGCATTACTGTAAACTTTAATGAATTAAAATTGCTCCTGTTTTTAAAATTATTTTTTGATACTGGGCTTTAATTCGTTGTTTACAATCATTTTAACCCCTTAATGACCACAATGTACCCTGTATGTCACTGGTCGTTAAGGGTTTTTTAAGGACATAATAGCACAAGTCTAGCAAGAACACGCTATTAATACCCTCCCTCCAGCAGGCTTTGTGGAATAGAGCAGTCTCAACGCTGGTGGCAAGACCGTGCTATAAAACAATCAAGTCACAAAAATAGGCCAGTGACATACAGGGTACGTCGCTGGTCCTTAAGGGGTTAAACTAGATTTGAAAAATGTATCACTCTATTTAAAATGACAATTTGGTTTTGTATAAGGCAGGCTTCATTTTGTTTTGTAAATGTTTAAGGCAGAAGAATTTGCATTTGCTATATCAAACAAATGTAAAAATTATCATTAAAAAAATATTTAGTGGGCAGTAACCAGTGAAATTTTAATTATTAAATGTAACATATACATTAAACAATTACACATAATACTGTTACAACTAAACAAACACATTAGATAATAATATATACTAAAAACTATATAAAGCTATATATTAAAACAAAAAAACATTCTGGCCATAATTATAGCCAAATTAAAGGTTATACATTTGCAGACTCATATTTTTCCATAGATAATTGATTTTGCTAAATTGTTGTTAAATTGCTGTACTGATTTCTGGTGGTATATTTAAGCCTCCAATTAAATATATGTGGTACATTTGGTGTCCTATTTCTTAACACAAACAATGTTGTATGCAGAAAACAGACCAGTTACTAGGGATGGGCAAATGTTTCGTAACATTCGAAAAATGAAACGAATGTTAACACATTCGTTCAAATCGAATTTAGAATGTTTACATAACATTCTAACATTCGATTTTCGAATGTTTGCTTCGAATTTTACGATTACATTCGAAAATATTTGTTTTGAAAAAGTTGAATTTATATTTGTAATAGTATTTCTAATGCTTTCTTTAAATGTAATATTCAAATTATGCAATATTCTATATAGAAACATTCGAAATGATATATTTGTATCTATTAGGTATCAATTTACTAGATTCCCTCCTTACCACATGAACAATTGAACTTCTCAATAGTATTTGTTAAATAGAATGTTAAATTCGAAATTTTGAATGTGGACATTCGATATAATTATAAACATTCGAATTCGAAAGTGACATTCGAAAACTGTAAATAGCATTCGATTATAGAATTTTTAAGAATATTCGTTCTTATCAACATTCGGATTTATAAATCGAATTTCGGTAATAACATTCGTTCTAACATTCGAATTCGGAAATTTACACATTCGCCCATCCCTACCAGTTACACCATATTGCAATGTGTTCCTATCCATAGTGCATTTGTATCTATTAATGACAGGGTTTAGATTAACTGTCTACATAAACCTGGTTCCCAATAAGAAAATGTGATATAAAATAATCTGAAGCACCTCTACTGATACATATGGCTGAGCAAAGTTCAAATTCGATTTGTAAAATGTTCTCGTTAACGATCTACATGTTCTTTCTGTGTATTGCATTAATAGACAGTGATGAGCTGTAAGACAAGTACTTTTCTCCTTCCAAAGACAAGGCCCTATATTACAAGTTCCACTGTAAATTCAAAAAAGTGCCCCCCCCCCCAATAACTGCAAGATAGATTTTCTAGAGGCAATGGAGTATCAAAGAAGAATGCATTCTAAATGATCCTCAGTACCAACCAGTTTATGGCAATCAAACACACTCAAAATTTAATATGTCTACATGTGGATAGATAGGACAGACAGATATAAATTCCATATATGGGTGCGGATTCTACAACTAATGCATGAAACATTTTTGTTACTGCTTTTTAAAGATTAAATACTTAGAATAACTTCATACAACATTTTAATGCAGCCATTGCATGAGATCTACTAATTAAAACAGTCTGTCATACATTACAATGTAAAGTATTCCTGCTATTAATTACATATGATAAAAACAAAGAAATAAAATTAGGATTGACACACAATTGCAATAATAATGACGAATAAACATTCTTACCCCTCTAAAACAACAAGGAGCCTCATCTTTTTCCTGGAATATACAGATGGGCGACTGCTGCGATTACGCTGCACATCCAGAACATTTGAAAGGTATCTCTGAAAGTGAGTGGAGTTAAAATGCTCTGATCCATCATTGTTCTGGCGATATACCATCCACCTTATAAGGTTAAATAAAACACAAAAAATATTAAAGCACTGAAACAGCTATTTGCATAAACTTATTTTGTTATAATTTCTCAACAACAAGCCTATCATTCTAGTCTCTAAAAAGATTACCCTGATTCATAACTATAACGCATACTGCAAGAACAAAGAAAGTTTTAGTCTAACTTTAGTAAGTCAAAAACTCACGTTTTATCAAGTCAGCACACAAAGACATGCATTACTTTATGGGATTGAAACAACGCACATAACGTGAACTAACAAGAGATGATTTGATGATAAAAAACGTACTCTTAAAACTGAAGACCACAATTCTGGTTTCCTTCTTCCTTGCCTGTGATGTTTCCAGAAACCAGAAGTAACAACAAATTTAAGCTGCATAGCTTGAGATTCCTTTTCAACACCAATCTATATAAATCCCATCATTTTAATGGTTTTGCACACTATGAACAAGGAATAGGGTTGCCATTTTTGGCAGAAATTATTAAACACTGCCCTGTCCATACATTTGCTGCTTCTTTCATGATGGAAACATGTTGATAAAACCTCTATAAGGTACATATTGTGATGTCATTAATTCTTGCCCCATCTGTTTCTGCACAACACAATGCAAACAAGGACTGTTTTGCCGTTTGGGAGTGTTGTGGACAGTCAGATATTTGAGCATATCTAAATTTGAGTCACACTACATTTTAATTGTACAATAATCTATTCTTAATAAAGTGAATAAAGTTTTTAACTTTGAATTCACTCTTTCCCGTTTTGTGGGTTGGTGGTGATTTCTGCTATTTTTCACAAAACTCCACATTACTACAATTTGCTTTAAAGGGACAGCCTACACCAGAATTGTTATTGTTTAAAAAGATAGATAATCCCTTTATTACCAATTCCCCAGTTTTGCATAACCAACACAGTTATATTAATATACGTTTTACCTCTGTGATTACCTTGTATCTTAGCCTCTGCAGACTGCCCCCTTATCACAGTGCTTTTGACAGACATGCAGTTTATCCAATCGGTGCAGACTCACAATTAACTCCATGTGAGTGCGTACAATGTTATCTATATGGCACACATGAACTTGTACTGTCTAACTGTGAAAAACTTTCAAAATGCTCTGAGCGAAGAGGCAGTTTTCAACGGTTTAGAAATCAGTTTGAAATCAGGAAGGGAAAAAGGGAAATTGCTGATTAAACTGAATTGATACTTAATAAAATATTTTAAACAACCAACCTTCCACATTCTTTTTGAAATGACACAAGAAACGCACAAAGGCCATTGCAATGACTTCCTGGTAGTCCTGTTATAATTGAGATAGGAACCTAAAACAAAAGATATATAGTTTATTTTGCTGCTAATAAATAAACTCCAACACAATAATATATTGGTCAATCACATAAAACCTACATTTTATTATCTAGTAATCACAACAAAAACCTACCATTAGCTTACTTATATATGTAAACCCTTAAAAGGACAGTCCACCGTTAAATTGTTTTCCAATTAATGTGTTTTCAACGACTTGTTATACCAGCTGCAGAGTATAAAATGTTTGAGAATTTGCATTTTCAGGTTTATTTATGTATCTGAAGTAGCTGGTTTTGTGCTTTTAAACCACAGCCTATTACAATGGGTTGAGCCGCCAGCTAATATCAGATCTCATTATGTTATCACTTTTATTCACACAGACTTGCTTCCTTATCTTATATCTATCTTTAAACCAAAGCTCAATACTTGAAAGTACAATGGAAAATTAACATTTTATTACTTAAACTATCCTGCAACCCACTGAGAGTTTAATTTCTTCTGCTAGCTGTGTTTAAATAGTCTGTGAATAGCGGTACTCCAGTATCAAAACTTTTAGTATAGGTTGTGATACCACAGGCTAAATCAGCTATATCATATGCTGAAATAGGGGTAAGGGAGCTACTTGGAAACAATTTAATACACTCCAGCAGATAAAATGGATCATTGGGAACAGTATAAAGGGGAGAATGTTTTTGGATGAACTGTCCCTTTAAGCTCAAATGGGTGTACCTCAAGCTATCCAACATGTCTGCTCTACATTACTTTCAGTGGAACAATGATTAACTAGCTGAACTGCAACTGGCCAATTTTGCATGGTCTCTTCTCAAATTAGATCTCTCAATTTTGTTGGATTTCTTAGTGAAGCAAACAAATAGCCTCCCTTTCACATACATAGCTTCAAAATACCTTAATACCCTACACAGGAATACGACATTTAGCATGCAAAGTATGTAGTAAAGCAATGTAATAGCAGCACCGTACCTTGTCGTTCTCTGAACTGTTTGCTACAGTGATTTCTGATTGCGGAAGCACCACAGGAAGATGTATTCTGGGTATTGGCTCATAGCTGACACTACTGACTGCAAAGTGCTGTAAGAAACTGATAGGACAACATTACATTATTTTATGCAAAGTAAAATACAATAATGAAAAAAATACATGAAACAGATACATAGCTCCCATATAGCAAATCAATTTGCATAAAAAATTTGGAAGAGTAAATACAGAAGTTGTTCCCTTTGTTAATGCTTAAAGTGATGGTAAACTTAATATGTTTTAAAATCAGGTCTGGAATCTAAGCAATATTTTGCAGGGACTTGAATTGATCACTGCTAATGAAGATGCACTGTTACTTACTTTTTTATCTAGCCGTGCTATTCTAACACCCCCGAGCTATGGCCGTCTACTTCAAAAGGAATTTTTTTTTTTGGGGGGGGGGGCTAATGGTTTGAAATGTACTCTAGCAACAAAAAAGTGCCGTACGGCTAGAGCGCAGAAACAAACTAGAAGTTGTTCTAAACTGTTTAGTCGCTTGGAGATAGAACTTCAGAGCTCTAACTACGTCCAGATTATGTAACAATCTTTCCTTAGAGTTATCAGGGTCTGGGACAAAGAGATTTGTTGATTGAGCAGAGCTGTTAAGTATCACTTCCCTTACCCATAACCCCTAGTCATTCGCCGGAAGGGAAACGGAAAAAGAAGATAACACAAGGGTAAAGAGGTGCTTGAGGACTAGACAAAAAAACTGCAGTCTTAATTTGAATAAGGGTGGGTCGTAGACTCTCCATGCCCGGAAATAAATTTAACAGGTAATCATTAATTTTGTTTTCTTTCCTATGGCATGGTCCACAAAACATTCTAATTACTAGTGAAAACCAATACCCAAGCTAGGAGGACACAGGATGAATAGGGAGGGAGAACAAGACAGGCGGACCTAAACTGAAGGCACCACCGCTTGAAGAACCTTTCTCCCAATGAAGCCTCAGCTGAGGCAAAAGTATCAAATTTGTAGACTTTGGAAAAAGTATGAATAGAGGACCAAGTGGCCGCCTTACAGATTTGCTCCACAGAAGCTTCATTTTTGAAAGCCCATGAAGATGAAACAGCTCTAGTGGAATGAGCCATAATTCTCTCAGGAGGCTGCTGTCCAGCTGTCTCATAAGATAAACGGATAACACTTCTCAACCAGAGAGAAAGAGTGGTAGAAGTGGCCTTCTGACCCCTACGCTTACCAGAGAAAACAATAAACAAGGCGGAAGTCTGCCGAAAATCTTTAGTTGCTTGAAGGTAAAATTTAAGAGCACGCACAACAACCAAATTATGCAAAAGGGTTAGGACAAAAAGGAAGGAACAACAATTTCCTGATTAATATTGCGATCCGACACTACCTTAGGGAGAAACCCCAGCTTAGTACGAAGGACCGCTTTATCAACATGAAAAATAAGGTAAGGGGATTCACACTGCAGAGCCGAAAGTTCGGAAACTTTGCGAGCAGAAGAAATAGCAAGAAGAATCAAACCCTTCCAAGATAGTAATTTAATACTAACAGAATGCATCGGCTCAAACGGAGCCTGCTGCAAAACTCAAAGAACAAGGTTAAGACTCCAAGGAGGAGCAACAGATTTAAACACAGGCCTGATTCTGACCAAGGGCTAAACAAAATACTGATCATCAGGCAGAACTGCCAGATGTTTATGCAGAAGAATAGACAGTGCAGAAATCTGAACCTTCAAAGTACTGACTGACAAACCCATCTTCAGGCCCTCCTGAAGAAAAACCAAATTTCGAGGAACCCTTACTTTGTTCCAAGAAAAACATTTTTAATCACACCAATGAAGGTATTTACACCATACCCTATGGTAATTCTGCGAGTAACCTCCATGGCAGAAGAGATGACATCATCACCAGATCCGCGAACCAGATCCTGCAAAGCCATGCAGGAGCTATTAGAATCACAGACGCTCTCTCCTGTTTGATGCAAGCAATTACTCGTGGAAGCAATGCAAACGGAGGAAACAGGCATGCTAGATTGAAGCTCCAATGAACTGCTAGAGCATCTACCAGAACGTCTTGAGGATCTCTTGACCTTGAACCGTACTTTGGAAGCTTGGCGTTTTGACGAGACACCATCAGATCCAACTCCGGAACCCCCCACTCGAGAGTTATCATTGTGAAAACTTCTGGGTGGAGAGCCCACTCTCCGGGATGAAAAGTCTGCCTGCTTAGAAAATCCACCTCCCAGTTGTCCACCTCTGGTATGTGGATGGCAGAGAGATGGCAATCGTGAGACTCCGCCCACTGTAGAATGCAAGACATCTCCTTCATTGCCAAGGAACTCCGAGTTCCTCCCTGGTGATTGATGTAGGCCAACGAAGTGATGTTGTCCGACTAAAATCTGATAAATCGGACCAAAGCTAGTTGAGGCCAAGCTATTAAAGCATAGAAAATTGCTCTCAACTCCAAGATGTTTATTGGAAGAGACGACTCCTCTGGTGTCCACAGACCCTGTGTCTTTAAGAAACCCTAAACTGCTCCCCAGCTTAACAGGCTGGTGTCCATGGTCACAATCACCCAGGGAGGCCTCAGGAAGCACGTGCCCCGGGACAGATGGTCCTGTGGAACCCACCATGAGAGTGAGACTCTTGTTGGGGAATCCAAATTGATCTTCTGCAAGAGATCTGAGTGGTCCCCGTTCCATTGACTGAGCATGCATAGCTGCAGAGGTCTCAGATGGAACAGAGCAAAAGGAATGATGTCTATGGAGGCAACCATCAGTCCAATCACCTCCATGTATTGAGCCACAGATGGACGAATAGCAGACTGGAGAGAGAGGCAAGAAACATGAAGCTTGGATTTTCTGACATCAGTTAGAAAGAGCTTCATAGACAGGGAATCTATGATTATTCACAAAAAAACAAACCCTTGTATCTGGAATAAGGGAACACTTTCCCAGATTCACTTTCCACCCGTGGGAATGTAGAATAGATACCCTCTCTGTATGGGATCTTGCTAGATGAAAAGATGGTGCTTGTACTAGAATGTTGTCTAGATAAGGTGCCACAGCAATACCTTGGGACCTCATCACTGCCAGAAGCGCCCCCAGAACTTTTGTAAAAATTCTTGGAGCTGTAGCAAGGCCAAAAGGAAGGGAAACAAACTGGAAATCTTTATCTAGGAAGGCAAACCTTAGATACTGGTAATGATCCCTGTGAATAGGAACATGAAGATACACGTCCTTCAGATTTATGGTCGTCATGAACAGACCCTTTTGGACCAAAGGAAGAATAGAACAGATGGTCTCCATCTTGAAGAACGGAACCCTGAGGAATTGATTGAGACACTAAGTCCAGAATGGGATGAAAAGTGCCCTCCTTCTTGGGAACTACAAATAGATTTGAATAGAATCCTAGACCCTGTTCCTCTAGAGGAACTGGAACAATCACTCCCAGGGATCATAGGTCCTTTACACAGTTTAAGAAGGCCTCTCTCTTTATCCGATTCATAGCCCATGGGAGGATAAGATTTGAATCCTATTCTGTAACCATGGGATACTATACAGGGAGTGCAGAATTATTAGGCAAGTTGTATTTTTGAGGATTAATTTTATTATTGAACAACAACCATGTTCTCAATGAACCCAAAAAACTCATTAATATCAAAGCTGAATAGTTTTGGAAGTAGTTTTTAGTTTGTTTTTAGTTATAGCTATTTTAGGGGGATATCTGTGTGTGCAGGTGACTATTACTGTGCATAATTATTAGGCAACTTAACAAAAAACAAATATATACCCATTTCAATTATTTATTTTTACCAGTGAAACCAATATAACATCTCAACATTCACAAATATACATTTCTGACATTCAAAAACAAAACAAAAACAAATCAGTGACCAATATAGCCACCTTTCTTTGCAAGGACACTCAAAAGCCTGCCATCCATGGATTCTGTCAGTGTTTTGATCTGTTCACCATCAACATTGCGTGCAGCAGCAACCACAGCCTCCCAGACACTGTTCAGAGAGGTGTACTGTTTTCCCTCCTTGTAAATCTCACATTTGATGATGGACCACAGGTTCTCAATGGGGTTCAGATCAGGTGAACAAGGAGGCCATGTCATTAGATTTTCTTCTTTTATACCCTTTCTTGCCAGCCACGCTGTGGAGTACTTGGACGCGTGTGATGGAGCATTGTCCTGCATGAAAATCATGTTTTTCTTGAAGGATGCAGACTTCTTCCTGTACCACTGCTTGAAGAAGGTGTCTTCCAGAAACTGGCAGTAGGACTGGGAGTTGAGCTTGACTCCATCCTCAACCCGAAAAGGCCCCACAAGCTCATCTTTGATGATACCAGCTCAAACCAGTACTCCACCTCCACCTTGCTGGCGTCTGAGTCGGACTGGAGCTCTCTGCCCTTTACCAATCCAGCCACGGGCCCATCCATCTGGCCCATCAACACTCACTCTCATTTCATCAGTCCATAAAACCTTAGAAAAATCAGTCTTGAGATATTTCTTGGCCCAGTCTTGACGTTTCAGCTTGTGTGTCTTGTTCAGTGGTGGTCGTCTTTCAGCCTTTCTTACCTTGGCCATGTCTCTGAGTATTGCACACCTTGTGCTTTTGGGCACTCCAGTGATGTTGCAGCTCTGAAATATGGCCAAACTGGTGGCAAGTGGCATCTTGGCAGCTGCACGCTTGACTTTTCTCAGTTCATGGGCAGTTATTTTGCGCCTTGGTTTTTCCACACGCTTCTTGCGACCCTGTTGACTATTTTGAATGAAACGCTTGATTGTTCGATGATCACGCTTCAGAAGCTTTGCAATTTTAAGAGTGCTGCATCTCTCTGCAAGATATCTCACTATTTTTTACTTTTCTGAGCCTGTCAAGTCCTTCTTTTGACCCATTTTGCCAAAGGAAAGGAAGTTGCCTAATAATTATGCACACCTGATATAGGGTGTTGATGTCATTAGACCACACCCCTTCTCATTACAGAGATGCACATCACCTAATATGCTTAATTGGTAGTAGGCTTTCGAGCCTATACAGCTTGGAGTAAGACAACATGCATAAAGAGGATGATGTGGTCAAAATACTCATTTGCCTAATAATTCTGCACTCCCTGTATATGTGGCCCAAGGATCTGGAACATCACGTATCCAAGCCTGCTTAAAAAAAGAGCCTACCCCCCACTTGATCCACATAAAAATGGGATACGTGTGAGAGATACAAACAAATTCCCATAGGGGGCGCTTCCACACTAGTAAAACAGCCAAACCTACAATAGCATATAGATATAACAATTTAAAAAAAGTAAAGAAATTAAAATTAGAGAAAATTAAGAGGGCGCTATAAGTAGCAATAGGATCTTACAATGGATGTCAAATGGTGATGGTGTCAAAAGATTCTAAAGTAATCCAAAAAAACAATTTGGTACTATAGTTTAACTAAATATCCTTGTGTAAAAAACTTAAAAAGTAGAGATATATGTGTCAGTTTGGAAAAAACCTTATAGTCAGGATTCTGTTTTGATGTTCTAATTCAACAGCTGTACTTAGATTAAGTAAATCTTAAAGTATATCCATAAATTCATAAACGTTCTGCAAGTAGATCTTAATAGATTGTATATTATATTTGTTATACGGGTTATAGCTGAAACTGATAAGGTATTTACACACATATATGAAAAAGGGGAATATTTATTTTTATTAGTTAAAAAGACATATCATCTATAAAGGTATAATTCATCCTAATATTAGGGACCAATTAATAAACATACAAATAAAAACAAATGCATAAAATAATTAGTTTGCAGACTACCGGTGGCCGGAGCTAACGGCTGGCAGCAAAGAAAGAGAGCTCCGCACCTTAAGCTCTGCTAAACCAATATACTGCGCTGCCAGCCGCCTTCCCACATCACAGCCTTGTTGGACATCTTTAAGTCTCAACTGGCCACACTTTGTGAAGGGCCGACAATCGCCCTTGCCCCCGGGAGGTATTGCTGTGCAACGCTGCGCAAAGTCACATAGCTTGCGGGCGCCATATTGAAACAGGCTCTCTTAGCCCTGACATTAGGAGCGGCTTTGTTGTGGCCTGCGGGGAGGGCGCATCTGCACCTGTGGAGAGAAAAAAAAGGAACTGATCAGTATTTTTCGCCTATTTCTAATCCACTAGCTGGAAAAATGACTTCTAGAAACAAACACTCAGAAAGAAAGAAAACTGCACCTGAAGCGCATGTAGACTCCCCGCCCTCTCCCAGGGCCCCAGACACTATTGCTGCAGATTCATCTGCCTTACTCCAGGAACTCAAATCTTTCTTCCTCCCAAAAATGGAGTCTCTGCAGGCAGGTGTGGATACCCTCACTAGTGAGGTACGCCAGTTCTCCACAAAAATCACACAAGCAGAACAACGTATATCAGATGTGGAAGATAGACGAGTGTCAACGTCCACCTCTGTGAGGCAGCTTCTATGCCAGAACCAAGAGTTGCAGGAAAAGGTAGATGATCTTGAAAATCGTAGCCAAAGAAACAATCTCCGTGTGGTGGGAGTCCCTGAATCAGTCAAAGGCAAAGACTTGCTAGAGTTCACAGCACTAACTCTCCCTAAGCTACTAAAAATGAATCCAGATCACCTGCCTCTAGATGTGGAACGGGCTCATCGCATAGGCCCAGACAAGGGCCTGGAAACAACTAACTCTCGCCCTCGCCAAGTAATCTTCAAATGTCTCAACTACCAGGAGAAGCTGGCGCTACTACGAACATACCGAGCTCACGCAGGAGACCTAGCTTTTTGATGGAAAAAAGCTTCTGCTTTCCAAGATTTTTCCGCAGAGGTGACCAAGCTTCTTAGGGACTTCGCCCCCCTGTGATCGCGCCTCTACAAGGAGGGGAGACAGGCCTCACTGTTGTATCCTGCAAAGCTGAGATTGCAAACACCAGCGGGAGCTAAGTTCTTCCGCACTCCCAAGGAACTGCAAACATATTTAGATGCGGAAGGTCAAGGTGACGTCCGTTGACCAATGAGGGACAGTTTCACTCCTGTTTTTGTTCTACTATGGAAAATTCCATACTACAAGGGTTCTCCTGCATTAAGAGAACCCTTTGGACTGCCTCATGGTTTGGTGGACTACTCTGGTGGCCCCTCTACATTTGGACGCTTAGTCTGGTAACTGTATAATTTAAATGTGTTGTCTTCTCTGTTCTCCCTTGCTGGGGGAATAGGGGGATGAAAAATAATGTTGTTGTTCCCACTGTTACTGGATTGTTTTGCATTCTATATTGTACTTTGTTGTTATTTACTTTTACAATGTTTTTACTTCTCGTTTTTTTTCTTTATCAGGTTGTGGACGCTGCCCATTCTCTTAGTTCTTAAGACCACTCACCCTAAACTGTATACTGCATGCTACCTTTTATTGCCCTATGCCTGTTTAGTTATTTTGCCACGGTATCTTTCGGACCGACCCAGGTGGCTGCCCCCCACCCTAAACCTTGAAGTAGCCTTGTTCCAGTTTTTTCTTACCATTAGGTCTGGGAGAGATGCGATTCTTCCCCCCCTTCCAAATTGAGCTTAGACATCAATTAGATGCTATCTTAACAATAGCCCTAGCAAGGGGATGTTCCGTACTTAAGCCAAAACACAGCACAAAATACTGCACTCCCTTCCTTGTGCCAAAGAAAAGTCATACGCTGTCGCTGCTTTACCTCCTCTTTCAGAGTGTGCCTTATTGTTATATGTTTGCTTTGAGGGCAAGCTCGCCTGTTCTCTCAGACGCATGTCACTTTCAGACGCTAGGAACCATATACCTTTACTTTGCATGGCTGACAGCTTTAGACCTAGCATGAAGGCCCCCCTTAGACTGGAAATACTTGCATACTCAACGACTGCTCCAAATCCACTTTATACTCAGACAACTTTATTCAGGTTACTGACTGCTTCAGTAGTCCTATCCTCTTTGCTCATAGACTGGACACAGAAAGTTGCTCTTGTTCTTCCACTGACTGTAATCTCAGACAATACTATTAGTTTGCGCACCACTGGGCTGACCCACCAGACCAACTGCCTGATACTAGAGTCTCTCTCCTCCCATTCTTTTGGCTCTGGAGACACCTTCTCTTGGCCTTCCACCACACTCAAGTTTGACCATAGCATTAATAATTCTGTGCAGCCTACTTCACCACTGTACCAGTTATTATTAAATACTAATATGCTCTGTGTTCAGGTCCATTCGTTCCATATGTATATGTGTGATATATTGATGCTTGTATGTTCTTTCCTTGCGCAGAATCCACACCTTTGCTCCGGGGGAAATCTATGCCATGGAACACCATACCCATGGGAGTCCTACGCTCTGGCCTACTTGCTCTCACTCTTCCCCCGGCACAACTTCTTTGCACAACATATACCACAGCCGCACCTTTCACTACAGTCCGCTTTCTGAGCGTGACCCTGCCTCTCCCTCCTCATGTGGTGGGCTCCCTTCCCTACGGGTTCCACGGAGAAATCGCTCCTTTAGCATTTGATACCCACCTTTCCCTGTGTTATGGCGCTGCAATGTAATATAGTTTCATGAAATGTTGGAGGTATCACCTCCCCTGCAAAGTGTAGTAGGATCCTACAATACTTAAATTCAATTCGGGTGGACATAGTGCTTCTTCAGGAGACTCACTTGACCGAGGAGGAACATGCCAAGCTTAGAACCAGAGAGGTAGGGCAAGTCTTGAATATACCAACAGAGGGTAGGAAGCGAGGAGTAGCGATACTTGTACGAAAGGGGCTGTCATATACATTCACAGACACCCATATAGACACCAAGGGTTGCTTTATAAACACAAATCTTCACATAGCCTCTAAGTCACATGTACTCTTCAATGTTCATGGTCCAAACACCCTTTTCCCCTCAGTTCTGGCAAAATCTACAGACACTTCTTACACAGCGAACCGAGCTTCAAGCCATTATTGGAGGTGACTTTAATATGGCGCAGCTGTCACCACTTGACAGGTTCATAGAGCCCTCACTCTCTCAGACTAATTTTCCTAATTCCCAACGGCAACGAAGTGAAGCCAAGGTGGCTTCAGGTTTCAGGGAGAAAACAGAATTTATGTTTACCTGATAAATTACTTTCTCCAACGGTGTGTCCGGTCCACGGCGTCATCCTTACTTGTGGGATATTCTCTTCCCCAACAGGAAATGGCAAAGAGCCCAGCAAAGCTGGTCACATGATCCCTCCTAGGCTCCGCCTACCCCAGTCATTCGACCGACGTTAAGGAGGAATATTTGCATAGGAGAAACCATATGATACCGTGGTGACTGTAGTTAAAGAAAATAAATTATCAGACCTGATTAAAAAACCAGGGCGGGCCGTGGACCGGACACACCGTTGGAGAAAGTAATTTATCAGGTAAACATAAATTCTGTTTTCTCCAACATAGGTGTGTCCGGTCCACGGCGTCATCCTTACTTGTGGGAACCAATACCAAAGCTTTAGGACACGGATGAAGGGAGGGAGCAAATCAGGTCACCTAAATGGAAGGCACCACGGCTTGCAAAACCTTTCTCCCAAAAACAGCCTCAGAAGAAGCAAAAGTATCAAACTTGTAAAATTTGGTAAAAGTGTGCAGTGAAGACCAAGTCGCTGCCCTACATATCTGATCAACAGAAGCCTCGTTCTTGAAGGCCCATGTGGAAGCCACAGCCCTAGTGGAATGAGCTGTGATTCTTTCAGGAGGCTGCCGTCCGGCAGTCTCGTAAGCCAATCTGATGATGCTTTTAATCCAAAAAGAGAGAGAGGTAGAAGTTGCTTTTTGACCTCTCCTTTTACCAGAATAAACAACAAACAAGGAAGATGTTTGTCTAAAATCCTTTGTAGCATCTAAATAGAATTTTAGAGCGCGAACAACATCCAAATTGTGCAACAAACGTTCCTTCTTCGAAACTGGTTTCGGACACAAAGAAGGCACGACTATCTCCTGGTTAATGTTTTTGTTAGAAACAACTTTTGGAAGAAAACCAGGTTTAGTACGTAAAACCACCTTATCTGCATGGAACACCAGATAAGGAGGAAAACACTGCAGAGCAGATAATTCTGAAACTCTTCTGGCAGAAGAAATTGCAACCAAAAACAAAACTTTCCAAGATAATAACTTAATATCAACGGAATGTAAGGGTTCAAACGGAACCCCCTGAAGAACTGAAAGAACTAAGTTGAGACTCCAAGGGGGAGTCAAAGGTTTGAAAACAGGCTTAATTCTAACCAGAGCCTGAACAAAGGCTTGAACATCTGGCACAGCTGCCAGCTTTTTGTGGAGTAACACAGACAAGGCAGAAATCTGTCCCTTCAAGGAACTTGCAGATAATCCTTTCTCCAATCCTTCTTGAAGAAAGGATAGAATCTTAGGAATCTTTACCTTGTCCCAAGGGAATCCTTTAGATTCACACCAACAGATATATTTTTTCCATATTTTGTGGTAAATTTTTCTAGTTACAGGCTTTCTGGCCTGAACAAGAGTATCAATAACAGAATCTGAGAACCCTCGTTTTGATAAGATCAAGCGTTCAATCTCCAAGCAGTCAGCTGGAGTGAGACCAGATTCGGATGTTCGAACGGACCTTGAACAAGAAGGTCTCGTCTCAAAGGTAGCTTCCATGGTGGAGCCGATGACATATTCACCAGATCTGCATACCAAGTCCTGCGTGGCCACGCAGGAGCTATCAAGATCACCGACGCCCTCTCCTGATGGATCCTGGCTACCAGCCTGGGGATGAGAGGAAACGGCGGGAATACATAAGCTAGTTTGAAGGTCCAAGGTGCTACTAGTGCATCTACTAGAGTCGCCTTGGGATCCCTGGATCTGGACCCGTAGCAAGGAACCTTGAAGTTCTGACGAGAGGCCATCAGATCCATGTCTGGAATGCCCCACAGTTGAGTAATTTGGGCAAAGATTTCCGGATGGAGTTCCCACTCCCCCGGATGTAATGTCTGAAGACTCAAAAAATCCGCTTCCCAATTTTCCACTCCTGGGATGTGGATTGCAGACAGGTGGCAGGAGTGAGTCTCCGCCCATTGAATGATTTTGGTCACTTCTTCCATCGCCAGGGAACTCCTTGTTCCCCCCTGATGGTTGATGTACGCAACAGTCGTCATGTTGTCTGATTGAAACCGTATGAACTTGGCCTTTGCTAGCTGAGGCCAAGCCTTGAGAGCATTGAATATCGCTCTCAGTTCCAGAATATTTATCGGTAGAAGAGATTCTTCCCGAGACCAAAGACCCTGAGCTTTCAGGGATCCCCAGACCGCGCCCCAGCCCATCAGACTGGCGTCGGTCGTGACAATGACCCACTCTGGTCTGCGGAAGGTCATCCCTTGTGACAGGTTGTCCAGGGACAGCCACCAACGGAGTGAGTCTCTGGTCCTCTGATTTACTTGTATCTTCGGAGACAAGTCTGTATAGTCCCCATTCCACTGACTGAGCATGCACAGTTGTAATGGTCTTAGATGAATGCGTGCAAAAGGAACTATGTCCATTGCCGCTACCATCAAACCTATTACTTCCATGCACTGCGCTATGGAAGGAAGAGGAACGGAATGAAGTGTCCGACAAGAGTTTAGAAGTTTTGTTTTTCTGGCCTCTGTCAGAAAAATCCTCATTTCTAAGGAGTCTATTATTGTTCCCAAGAAGGGAACCCTTGTCGACGGAGATAGAGAACTCTTTTCCACGTTCACTTTCCATCCGTGAGATCTGAGAAAGGCCAGGACTATGTCCGTGTGAGCCTTTGCTTGAGGAAGGGACGACGCTTGAATCAGAATGTCGTCCAAGTAAGGTACTACCGCAATGCCCCTTGGTCTTAGCACCGTTAGAAGGGACCCTAGTACCTTTGTGAAAATCCTTGGAGCAGTGGCTAATCCGAAAGGAAGCGCCACGAACTGGTAATGCTTGTCCAGGAATGCGAACCTTAGGAACCGATGATGTTCCTTGTGGATAGGAATATGTAGATACGCATCCTTTAAATCCACCGTGGTCATGAATTGACCTTCCTGGATGGAAGGAAGAATTGTTCGAATGGTTTCCATCTTGAACGATGGAACCTTGAGAAACTTGTTTAAGATCTTGAGATCTAAGATTGGTCTGAACGTTCCCTCTTTTTTGGGAACTATGAACAGATTGGAGTAGAACCCCATCCCTTGTTCTCCTAATGGAACAGGATGAATCACTCCCATTTTTAACAGGTCTTCTACACAATGTAAGAATGCCTGTCTTTTTATGTGGTCTGAAGACAATTGAGACCTGTGGAACCTCCCCCTTGGGGGAAGCCCCTTGAATTCCAGAAGATAACCTTGGGAGACTATTTCTAGTGCCCAAGGATCCAGAACATCTCTTGCCCAAGCCTGAGCGAAGAGAGAGAGTCTGCCCCCCACCAGATCCGGTCCCGGATCGGGGGCCAACATTTCATGCTGTCTTGGTAGCAGTGGCAGGTTTCTTGGCCTGCTTTCCCTTGTTCCAGCCTTGCATTGGTCTCCAGGCTGGCTTGGCTTGAGAAGTATTACCCTCTTGCTTAGAGGACGTAGCACTTGGGGCTGGTCCGTTCTACGAAAGGGACGAAAATTAGGTTTATTTTTGGCCTTGAAAGACCTATCCTGAGGAAGGGCGTGGCCCTTACCCCCAGTGATATCAGAGATAATCTCTTTCAAGTCAGGGCCAAACAGCGTTTTCCCCTTGAAAGGAATGTTAAGGAGTTTGTTCTTGGAAGACGCATCAGCTGACCAAGATTTCAACCAAAGCGCTCTGCGCGCCACAATAGCAAACCCAGAATTCTTTGCCGCTAACCTAGCCAATTGCAAAGTGGCGTCTAGGGTGAAAGAATTAGCCAATTTGAGAGCACGGATTCTGTCCATAATCTCCTCATAAGGAGGAGAATCACTATCGATCGCCTTTACTAGCTCATCGAACCAGAAACACGCGGCTGTAGTGACAGGGACAATGCATGAAATTGGTTGTAGAAGGTAACCCTGCTGAACAAACATCTTTTTAAGCAAACCTTCTAATTTTTTATCCATAGGATCTTTGAAAGCACAACTATCTTCTATGGGTATAGTGGTGCGTTTGTTTAAAGTAGAAACCGCTCCCTCGACCTTGGGGACTGTCTGCCATAAGTCCTTTCTGGGGTCGACCATAGGAAACAATTTTTTAAATATGGGGGGAGGGACGAAAGGTATACCGGGCCTTTCCCATTCTTTATTTACAATGTCCGCCACCCGCTTGGGTATAGGAAAAGCTTCTGGGAGCCCCGGGACCTCTAGGAACTTGTCCATTTTACATAGTTTCTCTGGGATGATCAAATTCTCACAATCATCCAGAGTGGATAATACCTCCTTAAGCAGAGCGCGGAGATGTTCCAACTTAAATTTAAATGTAATCACATCGGGTTCAGCTTGTTGAGAAATTTTCCCTGAATCTGAAATTTCTCCCTCAGACAAAACCTCCCTGGCCCCCTCAGACTGGTGTAGGGGCATTTCAGAACCATTATCATCAGCGTCCTCATGCTCTTCAGTATCTAAAACAGAGCAGTCGCGCTTACGCTGATAAGTGGGCATTTTGGCTAAAATGTTTTTGATAGAATTATCCATTACAGCCGTTAATTGTTGCATAGTAAGGAGTATTGGCGCGCTAGATGTACTAGGGGCCTCCTGAGTGGGCAAGACTCGTGTAGACGAAGGAGGGAATGATGCAGTACCATGCTTACTCCCCTCACTTGAGGAATCATCTTGGGCATCATTTTCAGTGTCACATAAATCACATTTATTTAAATGAGAAGGAACCCTGGCTTCCCCACATTCAGAACACAGTCTATCTGGTAGTTCAGACATGTTAAACAGGCATAAACTTGATAACAAAGTACAAAAAACGTTTTAAAATAAAACCGTTACTGTCACTTTAAATTTTAAACTGAACACACTTTATTACTGCAATTGCGAAAAAGTATGAAGGAATTGTTCAAAATTCACCAAAATTTCACCACAGTGTCTTAAAGCCTTAAAAGTATTGCACACCAAATTTGGAAGCTTTAACCCTTAAAATAACGGAACCGGAGCCGTTTTTAACTTTAACCCCTTTACAGTCCCTGGTATCTGCTTTGCTGAGACCCAACCAAGCCCAAAGGGGAATACGATACCAAATGACGCCTTCAGAAAGTCTTTTTTATGTATCAGAGCTCCTCACACATGCGACTGCATGTCATGCTTCTCAAAAACAAGTGCGCAATACCGGCGCGAAAATGAGGCTCTGCCTATGATTAGGGAAAGCCCCTAGAGAATAAGGTGTCTAAAACAGTGCCTGCCGATATTATTTTACCAAAATACCCAGATTAAATGATTCCTCAAGGCTAAATATGTGTAATATATGAATCGATTTAGCCCAGAAAATGTCTACAGTCTTAATAAGCCCTTGTGAAGCCCTTATTTACTGTCTGAATAAAAATGGCTTACCGGATCCCATAGGGAAAATGACAGCTTCCAGCATTACATCGTCTTGTTAGAATGTGTCATACCTCAAGCAGCAAAAACATAATTTATGCTTACCTGATAAATTCCTTTCTTCTGTTGTGTGATCAGTCCACGGGTCATCATTACTTCTGGGATATAACTCCTCCCCAACAGGAAATGCAAGAGGATTCACCCAGCAGAGCTGCATATAGCTCCTCCCCTCTACGTCAGTCCCAGTCATTCGACCAAGAATCAACGAGAAAGGAGTAACCAAGGGTGAAGTGGTGACTGGAGTATAATTTAAAAGATATTTACCTGCCTTAAAACAGGGCGGGCCGTGGACTGATCACACAACAGAAGAAAGGAATTTATCAGGTAAGCATAAATTATGTTTTCTTCTGTTATGTGTGATCAGTCCACGGGTCATCATTACTTCTGGGATACCAATACCAAAGCAAAAGTACACGGATGACGGGAGGGATAGGCAGGCTCATTATACAGAAGGAACCACTGCCTGAAGAACCTTTCTCCCAAAAATAGCCTCCGAAGAAGCAAAAGTGTCAAATTTGTAAAATTTGGAAAAAGTATGAAGCGAAGACCAAGTTGCAGCCTTGCAAATCTGTTCAACAGAGGCCTCATTCTTAAAGGCCCAAGTGGAAGCCACAGCTCTAGTGGAGTGAGCTGTAATTCTTTCAGGAGGCTGCTGTCCAGCAGTCTCATAGGCTAAACGTATTATGCTACGAAGCCAAAAAGAGAGAGAGGTAGCAGAAGCTTTTTGACCTCTCCTCTGTCCAGAATAAACGACAAACAGGGAAGAAGTTTGGCGAAAATCTTTAGTTGCCTGCAAGTAGAACTTGAGGGCACGAACTACATCCAGATTGTGTAGAAGACGTTCCTTCTTTGAAGAAGGATTTGGACACAAGGATGGAACAACAATCTCTTGATTGATATTCCTGTTAGTGACTACCTTAGGTAAGAACCCAGGTTTAGTACGCAGAACTACCTTGTCTGAGTGAAAAATCAGATAAGGAGAATCACAATGTAAGGCTGATAACTCAGAGACTCTTCGAGCCGAGGAAATAGCCATTAAAAACAGAACTTTCCAAGATAACAATTTTATATCAATGGAATGAAGGGGTTCAAACGGAACACCCTGTAAAACGTTAAGAACTAAGTTTAAACTCCATGGCGGAGCAACAGCTTTAAACACAGGCTTGATCCTAGCTAAAGCCTGACAAAAGGCCTGGACGTCTGGATTTTCTGACAGACGCCTGTGTAACAAGATGGACAGAGCTGAAATCTGTCCCTTTAATGAACTAGCTGATAAACCCTTTTCTAAACCTTCTTGTAGAAAGGACAATATCCTAGCGATCCTAACCTTACTCCAGGAGTAACCTTTGGATTCGCACCAGTATAGGTATTTACGCCATATTTTATGGTAAATCCTTCTGGTAACAGGCTTCCTAGCCTGTATCAGGGTATCAATAACCGACTCAGAAAAACCACGTTTTGATAAAATCAAGCGTTCAATTTCCAAGCAGTCAGCTTCAGAGAAGTTAGATTTTGATGTTTGAATGGACCCTGTATCAGAAGGTCCTGTCTTAGAGGTAGAGACCAAGGCGGACAGGATGACATGTCCACTAGATCTGCATACCAAGTCCTGCGTGGCCATGCAGGCGCTATTAGAATCACTGATGCTCTCTCCTGTTTGATTTTGGCAATCAATCGAGGAAGCAGCGGGAAGGGTGGAAACACATAAGCCATCCCGAAGTTCCAAGGTGCTGTCAAAGCATCTATCAGAACCGCTCCCGGATCCCTGGATCTGGACCCGTAGAGAGGAAGTTTGGCGTTCTGGCGAGACGCCATGAGATCTATCTCTGGTTTGCCCCAACGTCGAAGTATTTGGGCAAAGACCTCCGGATGAAGTTCCCACTCCCCCGGATGAAAAGTCTGGCGACTCAAGAAATCCGCCTCCCAGTTCTCCACTCCCGGGATGTGGATTGCTGACAGGTGGCAAGAGTGAGACTCTGCCCAGCGAATTATCTTTGATACTTCCATCATTGCTAGGGAGCTTCTTGTCCCTCCCTGATGGTTGATGTAAGCTACAGTCGTGATGTTGTCCGACTGAAACCTGATGAACCCCCGAGTTGTTAATTGGGGCCAAGCCAGAAGGGCATTGAGAACTGCTCTCAATTCCAGGATGTTTATTGGAAGGAGACTCTCCTCCTGATTCCATAGTCCCTGAGCCTTCAGAGAATTCCAGACAGCGCCCCAACCTAGTAGGCTGGCGTCTGTTGTTACAATTGTCCAGTCTGGCCTGCTGAATGGCATCCCCCTGGACAGGTGTGGCCGATAAAGCCACCATAGAAGAGAATTTCTGGTCTCTTGATTCAGATTCAGAGTAGGGGACAAATCTGAGTAATCCCCATTCCACTGACTTAGCATGCACAATTGCAGCGGTCTGAGGTGTAGGCGTGCAAAAGGTACTATGTCCATTGCCGCTACCATTAAGCCGATCACCTCCATGCATTGAGCTACTGACGGGTGTTGAATGGAATGAAGGACACGGCATGCATTTTGAAGCTTTGTTAACCTGTCTTCTGTCAGGTAAATCTTCATTTCTACAGAATCTATAAGAGTCCCCAAGAATGGAACTCTTGTGAGAGGAAAAAGAGAACTCTTCTTTTCGTTCACTTTCCATCCATGCGACCTTAGAAATGCCAGAACTAACTCTGTATGAGACTTGGCAGTTTGAAAGCTTGAAGCTTGTATTAGAATGTCGTCTAGGTACGGAGCTACCGAAATCCCTCGCGGTCTTAGTACCGCCAGAAGGGCACCCAGAACCTTTGTGAAGATTCTTGGAGCCGTAGCCAATCCGAATGGAAGAGCTACAAACTGGTAGTGCCTGTCTAAGAAGGCAAACCTTAGATACCGGTGATGATCCTTGTGAATCGGTATGTGAAGGTAAGCATCTTTTAAATCCACTGTGGTCATGTACTGACCCTTTTGGATCATGGGTAAGATTGTCCGAATAGTTTCCATTTTGAACGATGGAACTCTTAGGAATTTGTTTAGAATCTTTAAATCTAAGATTGGCCTGAAAGTTCCCTCTTTTTTGGGAACCACAAACAGGTTTGAGTAGAACCCTTGTCCTTGTTCCGACCGCGGAACCGGATGGATCACTCCCATTAATAACAGATCTTGTACACAGCGTAGAAACGCTTCTTTCTTTATCTGGTTTGTTGACAACCTTGACAGATGAAATCTCCCTCTTGGGGGAGATAATTTGAAGTCTAGAAGGTATCCCTGAGATATGATCTCTAGCACCCAGGGATCCTGAACATCTCTTGCCCAGGCCTGGGCGAAGAGAGAAAGTCTGCCCCCCACTAGATCCGGTCCCGGATCGGGGGCTCTCGGTTCATGCTGTCTTTGGGGCAGCAGCAGGTTTCCTGGCCTGCTTGCTCTTGTTCCAGGACTGGTTAGGCTTCCAGCCTTGCCTGTAACGAGCAACAGCTCCCTCCTGTTTTGGTGCAGTGGAGGTTGATGCTGCTCCTGTTTTGAAATTCCGAAAGGGACGAAAATTAGACTGTCTAGCCTTAGCTTTGGCTTTGTCTTGAGGTAGGGCGTGGCCCTTACCTCCTGTAATGTCAGCGATAATTTCTTTCAAACCGGGCCCAAATAAAGACTGCCCCTTGAAAGGTATATTAAGTAATTTGGACTTAGAAGTAACATCAGCTGACCAGGATTTTAGCCACAGCGCCCTACGTGCCTGTATGGCGAATCCTGAGTTCTTAGCCGTAAGTTTGGTTAAATGTACTACGGCCTCCGAAATGAATGAATTAGCTAGTTTAAGGACTCTAAGCCTGTCCGTAATGTCGTCTAGCGTAGATGAACTAAGGTTCTCTTCCAGAGACTCAATCCAAAATGCTGCCGCAGCCGTAATCGGCGCGATACATGCAAGGGGTTGCAATATAAAACCTTGTTGAACAAACATTTTCTTAAGGTAACCCTCTAATTTTTTATCCATTGGATCTGAAAAAGCACAGCTATCCTCCACCGGGATAGTGGTACGCTTAGCTAAAGTAGAAACTGCTCCCTCCACCTTAGGGACCGTTTGCCATAAGTCCCGAGTGGTGGTGTCTATTGGAAACATCTTTCTAAATATTGGAGGGGGTGAGAACGGCACACCGGGTCTATCCCACTCCTTAGTAACAATTTCAGTTAGTCTCTTAGGTATAGGAAAAACGTCAGTACTCGCCGGTACCGCAAAGTATTTATCCAACCTACACAGTTTCTCTGGTATTGCAATGGTGTTACAATCATTGAGAGCTGCTAAGACCTCCCCTAGTAATACACGGAGGTTCTCCAATTTAAATTTAAAATTTGAAATATCTGAATCCAATCTGTTTGGATCAGAACCGTCACCTACAGAATGAAGCTCTCCGTCCTCATGCTCTGCAAGCTGTGACGCAGTATCAGACATGGCCCTAGTATTGTCAGCGCACTCTGTTCTCACCCCAGAGTGATCACGCTTGCCTCTTAGTTCTGGTAATTTAGACAAAACTTCAGTCATAACAGTAGCCATATCTTGTAATGTTATCTGTAATGGCCGCCCAGATGTACTAGGCGCCATAATATCACGCACCTCCCGGGCGGGAGATGCAGGTACTGCCGCGTGAGGCGAGTTAGTCGGCATAACTCTCCCCTCGCTGTTTGGTGAAATTTGTTCAAATTGTACAGATTGACTTTTATTTAAAGTAGCATCAATACAGTTAGTACATAAATTTCTATTGGGCTCCACCTTGGCATTGGAACAAATGACACAGATATCTTCCTCTGAGTCAGACATGTTTAACACACTAGCAATAAACTTGCAACTTGGTTATAATCTTTTTTAGCAAAAACGTACTGTGCCTCAAAGAGGTACTAAACGATTAAATGACAGTTGAAATAATGAACTGAAAAACAGTTATAGCATCAAACTTTAAAACAACACAACTTTTAGCAAAGGTTTGTTCCCATTAGAAAAATAACAATAATTAAATTTGACATAAAAATTACAGAGCAACGTTTTTATTCACAGTCAATATAAAATTCTCACAGCTCTGCTGAGAGAATCTACCTCCCTCCAAAGAAGTTTGAAGACCCCTGAGATCTGTCAGAGATGAACCGGATCATGCAGGAAATATAAGAGTAACTGACTGGAATTTTTTGATGCGTAGCAAAGAGCGCCAAAAACGGCCCCTCCCCCTCACACACAGCAGTGAAGAGAAACGAAACTGTCACAATTAAAACCAAACAACTGCCAAGTGGAAAATAATGCCCAAATATTTATTCACTCAGTACCTCAGAAATGTAAACGATTCTACATTCCAGCAAAAACGTTTAACATGATAAATACTTATTAAAAGGATTAGTGACTTTTAACAGAGTAGTTCCGGTGAAATACCATCCCCAGAATACTGAAGTGTATACATACATGTCATTATAACGGTATGGCAGGATTTTCTCATCAATTCCATTCAGAAAATAAAAACTGCTACATACCTCAATGCAGATTCATCTGCCCGCTGTCCCCTGATCTGAAGCTTTTACCTCCCTCAGATGGCCGAGAACAGCAATATGATCTTAACTACTCCGGTTAAAATCATAGTAAAAAACTCTGGTAGATTCTTCCTCAAACTCTGCCAGAGAAGTAATAACACGCTCCGGTGCTATTGTAAAATAACAAACTTTTGATTGAAGTCATAAAAACTAAGTATAATCACCATAGTCCTCTCACACATCCTATCTAGTCGTTGGGTGCAAGAGAATGACTGGGACTGACGTAGAGGGGAGGAGCTATATGCAGCTCTGCTGGGTGAATCCTCTTGCATTTCCTGTTGGGGAGGAGTTATATCCCAGAAGTAATGATGACCCGTGGACTGATCACACATAACAGAAGAAAGACTGCTCACTGTTCCCCCAACTGAAGTTAATTCCTCTCAACAGTCCTGTGTGGAACAGCCATGGATTTTAGTAACGGTTGCTAAAATCATTTTCCTCATACAAACAGAAATCTTCATCTCTTTTCTGTTTCTGAGTAAATAGTACATACCAGCACTATTTCAAAATAACAAACTCTTGATTGAATAATAAAAACTACAGTTAAACACTAAAAAACTCTAAGCCATCTCCGTGGAGATGTTGCCTGTACAACGGCAAAGAGAATGACTGGGGTAGGCGGAGCCTAGGAGGGATCATGTGACCAGCTTTGCTGGGCTCTTTGCCATTTCCTGTTGGGGAAGAGAATATCCCACAAGTAAGGATGACGCCGTGGACCGGACACACCTATGTTGGAGAAAGTGGGGTTGGTGGATCTCTGGAGACTGCGCAATCCGGAAGACATAAATTACACGTGTATGTCCAAAACACATCATACCTTGTCTAGGATCGACTACTTCTTGACGTCCACTAGCCTCACACCCCTTATTCCCCTCAACACAATACATCCCATCACTATTTCAGATCATGTGCCAATTTCCCTGTTGCTCACTCCCAACTCCGCAGCCAATGCACGTAGAACATGGAGATTCCCCTCTTACCTTTACAACAATGCTGACTTTAGTCAGCAATTACTCTCCTACTGGCTTGACTATACTGTGGATAATGCACAACACCTACACACACCTGATCTCTTTTGGCATGCATCAAAAGCTGTACTGAGAGGCAGAATCACAGCATACATTGCCCACCACAAAGTACAGGCCAAACAAATAACTAATCAATTACTTCAAAAACTTTCGGAAGCGTACAATAAGTACCTGAACCATCCTTTACCCCAGACTCGACAAACTTATTATAATCTGAAACATGAGACACCCACATACAAATGGTAGATAACATGCATACAGCACATAGGCAGGGTAGATTCTATAGGTATGGGAACAAAGCTGGTAAGTTGATGGCGAAGATGGTCAAAATCATTGTACCTAAATCTACCATCCCAGCGATTATGTCAAAAGGGAGCTTGAGTTCAGACACTCCTACAATCATGAAGGAGTTTGTCTCTTTTTACACCGAACTGAAAGCCAAACAGATATCTCAGAACCTGATAAACGCTTAGGGCAGTAAACCTGGTGTCTATACCATTTAGTTAGCTTATCTGCGGCAATATAAGTTTGATGAATTAATTTTAAATGTGATTCTTGCCATGAGGTTGGAACCCAAGATTTATATATCAACTTAAAAAACTATTTTGAATGTTTTGTAGCTCAATTACAGGAAAAACGCCCTCCATTTCGCTACACTATCTACCCACTGCTGTGAGTCTGCCTAAGTATTTACTATATTATCAAAATGAGAGATAGAGTATATTCCATCTTGGTATAACTTAATCTTGTTATGCAGTAGACCCAGGGACCAATCAGGGTGATATTTACTTCTCAGCTCGACAATATAATGTCTCAGTTGCAAAAAGGCGAAAAAGTTGTTTTCGTCTGAAATAAGTTGTCTGACCTGCGTTAAACCTTTGCTCTTCCAATCTTTGAAAATATGGTCATATATACCAAGAATAAATTCTGAATTACCTACAATTGGGAGGAATTCCGTGCGTATGGATTTAAATTAATTTCTTTACAGTATTTTGGCCATGCGATAATTACATCTTTCAGAGTTATCAAGCAAGCGACGTTTATGGGTATTTTTGGTATTGGACAATGTAAAATAGCTTTTAAGTCAAATGGTGCAGCTAAATCTGCTTCACATGCTAACAGCGTCACATATTCCTTTTCTGTTATCAAATCGACTGCAAGCTTCAGGTTTGTCAACAAATTATAATACTTAATATTTGGAAACGCTAGACCCGTTACCTCCCTGCAACGGGTCAACTTGTTCAAACCGGTGCAGGGTCTTTTATGCTTCCATATAAAATTTGCACATGTCCGATTAAAGTCCTTTATATCTGACATACGCAGAAAAATTGGTATACTCTGAAGAAGATAGATTAATTTAGGGAATATAATTGTTTTTATCAGATTGCTTTGTGCTACTGATGAAATTGGTAAATTTCCCCAGTCAGATAATTTCTTTTTACAATACGTGAAGAAACTGGGGAAGTTTAACGTGTACCACTCATCTGGATTCCTTGGCAGCATTATACCTAAATATTTAATTTGATTTACTTCCATAAATGGATGCTTAAAGGCATGAAAAGGTGACTTTCCTAGCCGAAGGAGTTCTGACTTTCCTAAATTAATTTTATATCCGGAAAATGATCAGAATACTTGGATATCACAAAGCAATTTGTCTAGATCTGATTCTACATTACCCAAGAACAAAAGCAGATCATCTGCAGAAAGTGAAAGAATAATGTGCTGATTACCTATGTGTATACCTTCCAATTGTTGTCGTAATAGAATTGCTAGCGGTTCCAACGCCAAATTAAAAAGGAGTGGGGAGAGTGGGCAACCTTGCCTAGTTCCTCTATGCAACACCAAAGTTTCGGTAACTTCCCCATTAACAATAATAGCCAAGTAGTTTTTTTTTTATAAATTAACTTTATAAAATGTTTAATATTACCTGTAAATCCAAATTTATGTAGTGTATAGAAAAGATGGTCCCGGTCAATATAGTCAAAGGCTTTTTCTGCATCAAGCATTAATATTGCGGCCTTTGAACTTTTTTGTTGATCTGCCTTATACCTATTCCAATAATGATCCATTACTATCATGGCTTTTCGTATATTTTTAACAGGATTCAGACCGTGCATAAAACCTGATTGATCTGTATGTATTATCTCAGATAAATATGGGGTTAATCTCTTAGCAATTATAGAGGTGAGTAGTTTGTAGTCTAAATTAAGCAAGGATATGGGTCTATATGATGCCGGGTCTTCTGCGTTCTTATCCTTTTTTAATATTAAGGTAATATTTGAAGATGCAAAGTATCTAGAGCTAGTGGAACCTGTTATATAATATGAGTTATTTAATTTGTGTAGTATGGGATTAATTTGTTCTTGTAGTATTCGATTGCTTACTGTGGAATCCTTGGCATTATTCTAGAATCTGAGCCTCTGAGCTTCATCTGGAACATCAGCCTTATACAGAGTCTAGAAAAACTAAAAAAAAAAAACTTCTGTATCTCTGGATTGGTTGTTACCCTTTTCTGGCCGATTTTAATTGCCGGAATATAATTATTAATTCTATATTTAGTAATTCTTGCCAGAAATTTGGCAGCTCTACCCCTAAAGCCGCCATTCAAAGATCTTAACCGTATGTCTTCCTGGGCACATTTTTGTTTCAACATTAGATCTCTGAGTTTTAAAATTGATATATCTATCCCAGAGTTCTCTCGTAGGACTGGCAATGTATGCATTATAGCTATTTTTCACGCTATTAGATACTTGAATTTCCCTCTGTTTTACTTTTTTTTTTTTTTTAGCGTACACAAATAGGCCTTGATTTCTCCCCTCAACACAGCCTTCCCAGCCTCCTACAGGGTCTCTATTTTGTCTAAATACGTACTATTAAATTGCATAAATTTGTTCCATTTATGATTCAACCAATTCTGAAATTTATTATTATGAATTAAGTATTTCGAGGGGAAAAAAGTTATTGGTAGAGTTTATTTGGAAATCTCCGAGTTTAACTTCTAGGGATATATTGCCGTGATCTGACAAGACAATCCCTTCAATCTCAGCTTTTATTTCTAATCCGAGCAAGCGTTCCGAAATTAAAAACATGTCAATCTTTGACAAGGATTGATGAGTCTTAGACATACAGGTATAGGCTTTAAGATCGGGGTTTTGGATACGCAAAATATCCTTCACCCCAACTTTGTTACAAAAATTGTTAAGAATCTGCACTTTCCGGTCACGTTTAAACTGTTTCTTTTTGGACATTTTATCTATGTTAGGCATAAATGTGAGATTCAAATCGCCACCAATGACTAATTTCTGCCCATTAAATTTAATTAATTTTAAGGACAGGTCATCCCAAAAAATGTTATCGATGTTATTGGGGCCGTATATGTTACAGAGGGTAATTAACGCTGTATTTATTTTAACATTGATAATTTGGAATCTGCCTTCCGGGTCAGCCCTGTGGTCAATAATTTAATGTGTTAAACGCTTATTTATTAAGATCAGTACCCCATTCTTTCTTGATTGGCTTGGTGCAGCAATTACTTCCCCCACCCATCTAGTTTTAAACGTATCTGATTCTTGAAGTTGTAGTTGGGTTCTCTTGTAACAAGACTATATCTGGATTATGTGCCCCTAAAAGTTTGATTATAGCCTTCCTTTTAATGGGGGATGTGACCCCCCATATTCCAGGATAGTATCTTAAGTGTCCCCATGATACAGTTTATAAAATGATAGTCAGTGGGACATTATACAAGTGATCGGAGCTGTAGCAGGGGGGACAAAAAGAAAAGGAGAGAAAACACACGAGGGGCATACAAATAAAATATATAAAAGATAGCCATAACACCATTCACACCAATATAACACTAATGTAGAATACATAAAATTTATTCCACACCGTTATCTATACAGAATTGCTTAGCCTCAGCGGGAGTGCTTAAGATTCTATTTTCTCCATCCATATGGAGTAACAGTTTTGCTGGGTAAAGCATTCGGACATTGACATTTGTTTTCAGTAACCTTGTACAAAAAGGCGAAATTTCTTTCCTTTTTAAAGAAGTCTCTGCAGAGAAATCTTGAAATAAAAGAATTTTATTCTGACCACTCATAAGAGATTTAGTTTTCCTGTACTGGGCAAGATACGCTAATTTATCTTGAAATTTCAAGAATTTCATGATTATTGGTCTGGGTCTAGAGGCACCATTCACATTTTTTCGTTGTGAGCCAACCCTATGAATTTTTTCAATTTCTATTGGGGCGCCTATATCTTGCATTCCTAATAATTGTGGGAGTTTTACTGCCGCAAACTCCAAGAGATCCTGATCTTCAGGAGTTTCGGGTAATCCTATGATACGGAGGTTATTCCGCCGTGAGCGGTCTTCAAGATCCTCTAGCCTCAACAGGGCCGCGGATAACTTCCTATCATAGGACAGACTGTCTTGTTCTATTATATTTACTCTATCCTCCAATTCTAATACTCTAGTCTGTACCTCGGTGATCCTAGATGAAAATTGTCTCACGTCCGTAGTTAAATTGTTAATATCCTTTTTAATTTTGTGTTTAAAACTCTCTAATTGTGGAGTAATTAGATGTGAAATTTGCGTGATTACTACCGTTAGTTCCCAATTTAGCAGCAGACGTTCATTCTGTTCAGAATAAGAGTCAAAATTAGTAAAGGGTTTAGGTGTTTTTTTTCCTCTCTATTCTTGGGGTCCATGGCTGGTGAATTTAGATTGTGACACAAATCTATCCATGGGTAGAAACACTTAATTTGTGTTGTGATAATGAAAAGAACAGTGCTGAACTAATAAGTGCAGTGTGTGTGCTCTAAAATGTGTTTAGGGCTCAATATAGAGCAACATATTAGCAATTTACACACACAAAAAAAAAAATCACAAATATTATATATGTGTATATTATATGGCCATTTGCCCACAACAGAATTAAGTTATTAGGTGCACTTAGCACCACCAGTTTAAATACAGATAAGCTTAGTTACTTAAATTTCAGTCTGTCTAGAGGAACAGATCACTCGAAATACTCAGGTTATTAACAATATTATCATGCATAAAAAAAAAAAAAAGCAGCAAAACAGAAAGAAAAGGAGAGAGCAAAAAAGTCAGCTACAGACAAGTACAAACTTCAAGTAGCCGATTAGTATGTCCGGAGGCGGCTATTTCTATTAAATATAATCAGAGTATTTAACGTATACCAGACACTGTAATCTGGATAAAGAAATGATTGCTCCTGTCCTGCATCAGGATCTTGAAGGCACCTTTTTACAACAACTTTATGATCTATGCCAGGATACAGTGAGTCATGTCCTACTATTTGCTTCTTATTGTCCCTTCAGTAATCCTGTACGGTCCCACGCACTAACATGAGTGACAGAGCAAGAATAACTATAAAGATGCATATCAGTGTTAGTATAGATATAGCCAAAAAGAATTTGTTATATTTGCGAGAATCGTCTGTTAGGCATATATTCATGAAATCAAAGTTTCCCCAGTTTATTCTCCTACCCTGATTAGGGTTATGGGAGACGCTATATTAATAGCAAGAGTGTCACTATTCCTATATGCTGTTTGTTAGTGCATGCAAGTTTCACAGGTTAAATCTGTAAGCTTGGCGGTGTGGGTCAACCTCCCATCTGTTATATTTTACCCAGCAATAATGGAGGAGACTTGACCCGTGGGAGTCCAGGTTAGCAGCTCAACAAGGCTCTTATTAACCAGGATTATGGACACAATGTTCCCAGGGCACAGTGGAATTCTTATTGTGTTATATGTTGACGTCCTCTCTTACACAGAATACCGCATTCCCTCGTGTTGTTCCGCTCCTACCTATAATAGGTTATGGGAGCCATGAGCTGTGTGTATATTTTGGGAGCATTAATAAACATACATATGGTTTATCAGCAGTCTTCCTAATTTCTTATCAGTGTAACGATCGTTTAAGTCCCATAAGCAGGGGGTCATTTACATGCAATGTGTGTGGAGTAAAACGTTATCCCTCTGCCCGTACCTGGAATCAACCGGATGCACTACGTATGCTGCAGTTCCTAATACCATCTCCCGCTTCACAGTACTCAACTTGCTTGCAGCTCCTGACGTGCCTCTGAGTGTGAAGTTATCAGACCAGGTGAGGGCCTTAGAGGGTGCTCAGCCTATCGAGCCACCAAGGCTATGGACGGACTCCTCAACGCAGACCTGGTAGGTCCCTTAATCCAGACCGTAATATCCCTTATCGGCCAAGGATAACGGCGTTGTGGGATAGCTGTTGCACGCTTATCAAGTGGCGTGCTGGGTTCCGTGTCTCCTACACGCTCCACCCCTTCCGGAGTCCAATTTATGTTTTCCATCTAAAGGGGAGGAGAGTCTACGGCTTTATTCATTACCATTGGTAACATATACCCAAGCTCTAGAGGACACTGAATGAAACCGAAAGGGTAAAATGCGGACCCTAATCTGAGGGCACCACAGCCTGCAAAACCTCACTTTTGAATGTTTAAAAGCAAGTGTACCAAGCATAATAACCCTATGAACTCTGATACAAAATATTCCCCAGCCTAACAGGAGCCTGTACTATAGAACCGTATCAAGCATGAAGCTATTGCAGGTTCTCTCAAAGAGCCATACATATCATTTTGTAAAGTGCTCACAAATTATAAAAAAAAAGCTGAAAGAGGGTTAAAAAAGGTCAGAGGCTTCCCTAATAATATTCCCAATGCTAGTAGAACTATTATGGACATGATACAGAGAACAAATTGTCCTGAGTGGCACATGTTAAGTTCCCTGGATATGCTGTACCTGTGTCAGAGTACCTACAAATAGCCTGCAGGCTGTGTCTGTGCTGTGTAAAGGCACTTACCTTATGCAGCACCCCTCCATAGGCTTGTCAGGCATGTCAATGCAGCAGTATCCAGTAGAGAGCCTATCCAGTGCAGGTATCAAGTACCGCAGAGGATTGCAGTAGGAAATAACTAAGTTCCTCAGGGGGAGGCTAGGGACATGTCCATGAGACGCCTGAGAGTAGTTATGGTAGTTAGGGAAATGCTGTGCACATAATAGGGTATTCCTTTTTTCCTGTATCATTCAGCTGCAGTGAAGAGTCTTTTCTGTCTTCTTTGTAAATGATACTCCCCAGGGACTCTGGATCTCACACAGGTCTGACCTCTCAATTTCTATCCATAAGTAAGTAGCTGGAAAAACCTTGGCCTCATAGGAGATAATTGAGAATAGAGAACAAAAACTAGATAAAGATTGGAGGGTTTAAAGCTCTTGCATGGGTTATTGACCTCCTCCTAGTGGAAGGAAATATACCCCATATGTTATAAAAGGACTGTGGACCATCATCATAAAGAAATACCACTTGGATACCGGACCTGATATTAAAACATGTAAAGTTTACCATCATTTTAACAAGCACATCTTTAAAAAGTATAGAACATAAGTGAACACATTTCCTGACAAGGCTTTAAACTATCACCCTGAGCCTTGCATAAACAAAGCAATTCAATAAGTTATACTTTTTGGTTACTCCCCCATATCTTTATTTATTGTGCACCTCTGTAGCGCAATATAATATTTTGGTACATTGAAAATAAAGATTATAATTATTATCATTTATTTGTATAGCACCGCAAAATTTCGTAGCACTGTGATAATTCCAACAACAAAAAACACCTCCACAACAAATGAATCCTGGCATAATGGTATTAACATATGCCTGTTTTTAATAACATTTGAATTTTCTTCTCATACAGGGCACTTTATCTGAATATCCTTTACATCTACTTTTAATTGATTACATATTGATTACCATTGTTATTTCATTTTTCAGTAGTGGTTGCCCACAAAGGTGTTGTGTTCTTCTTCAGTGGAGAAATGTAAAATACTTGAAATTTTTTGTTAAAGTCAAATTTAAATTACTGGTGATGCATAGAATTATCTACACATGTGTAGTTTATAAAATATATACAATGAATGCCATTTACTAGGTGGAAACTAATTTAATTTTATTACAGATAACATAAAATGTATTCACTTAGAGATGTTTACCTTTCTAGACCTGGAAGATTAGCAGATGCCATTTTCAGATGGCTCCATCTCTCTGCTGTTGGATAAGACAATGCTTCAAAGAGATTCTGCATATTCAAGTAACTATGAAAAATAGAGAAAAACCTCAACTTTAATAACACTTCCACACAGAATATTAGAAGCATCCAGTTATAGGAATATTCAGAAGGTATGGGTTTCTTTCAAGAGATGTCATAAAGAAGAATTTATATAAACAAAACATCTGAAATGGTTGCAAATAAATGCCCTATGCTATAAAATGTTTAGAACTAAGGTTTCTTTCACTGCATTACGTATATTACTAAATAGAAATGGCGAATCACTGACAAAAAGAGTACTCAATAGGCCATTAAAAGATTAATCAGAATATCAATTTACACTTATGTTTGTTCCTTACAACTTGGTCATGCGTTAAAGGATTAAATCTTAAACAGTTGGTTTCATATGTCACTTGGCTTTAACACAATATGAATGCAAAGTATCTGATTTGAGCTTTGCTTTCAAACACAGGGGCCACAAAATAAAGCTGAGAATTGTTTTTAATGTGGAATAAATATTTACACCTACTGATAAATTAATACATCTTCGTATGCACTTGAAGTAAAATTCTGTACATATGGCTTATTAGTTAAGCAAATGAACGAAGCAGATTTTTTTATTAAGTGTTTAGTTAAAGGGACATGAAACCCCAAAATTTTCTTTCATGATTCAGATAGAGAATACAATTTTAAACAACTTTCCAATTTACTTCTATTATTTAATTTGCTTCATTCTCTTGTTATCCTTTGCTGAAAGGTTCATCTAGGCAAGTTCAGGAGCAGCAGAGAACCTAGGTTCTAGTTGCTGATTGGTGCCTGCATATATATACCAATTGTCATTGGCTCACCCATGTGTTCAGTTAGAAACCATTAGTGCATTGCTGCTCCTTCAACATAGCATACCAAGAGAATAAAACAAATTAGATAATAGAATTGGAAAGTTGTTTAAAAATGTATTCTCTATCTGAATCACGAAAGAAAATGTTTGGGTTTCATGTCCGTTTAATTTTCTCCCTCCTATGCTCACCCTTCCAGTTTTTATGTATACCCAAGCCTCAGATTGGCAGAGAAGTAGAAGAACAGCAAGGAACATAAGCATAGATGGTAAATGAGTCTGGCACATGGTAAGAAGGGAGATATTCATTTACTGGTAATTATAAATCTCACATTCACATTTCAATCTCATTCTATTAGTTCATGAAGTAAAATTCTGTACATGTGCATTGATTCAAATTCTGAACCACTTGACGAAGTCAGTAGGTAATTTGCTTAAGATGTCAAAAAAAAAAGAGACAAGCGAAGGAAAACAAACCTACATATCAAGCCATGAAAGTGATTTCCATAAAGGAAAGATACAAAGCTGAGACATGAACAAGACCACAGAACAGTCACTATAGGGTAACAGGGAGAATAGGTAAACCTGAAGATAAAAATGCCAAGAAAGGTAGAAAATCCAGCTATGAATAAATTATAAAAGTAAAGGGGAAAAGCTCCTGTAGCTGAAAAAAACACAATTTATGCTTACCTGATAAATTTATTTCTCTTGTGGTGTATCCAGTCCACGGATCATCCATTACTTGTGGGATATTCTCATTCCCAACAGGAAGTTGCAAGAGGACACCCACAGCAGAGCTGTCTATATAGCTCCTCCCCTAACTGCCATATCCAGTCATTCGACCGAAAACAAACAGAGAAAGGAGAAACCATAGGGTGCAGTGGTGACTGTAGTTTAAAATTAAAAAATACCTGCCTTAAAATGACAGGGCGGGCCGTGGACTGGATACACCACAAGAGAAATAAATTTATCAGGTAAGCATAAATTATGTTTTCTCTTGTAAGGTGTATCCAGTCCACGGATCATCCATTACTTGTGGGATACCAATACCAAAGCTAAAGTACACGGATGAAGGGAGGGACAAGGCAGGTACTTAAACGGAAGGTACCACTGCCTGTAAAACCTTTCTCCCAAAAACAGCCTCCGAAGAAGCAAAAGTATCAAATTTGTAGAATTTTGAAAAAGTATGAAGCGAAGACCAAGTCGCCGCCTTGCAGATCTGTTCAACAGAAGCCTCATTTTTAAAGGCCCATGTGGAAGCCACAGCTCTAGTAGAATGAGCTGTAATCCTTTCTGGAGGCTGCTGGCCAGCAGTCTCATAAGCTAAGCGGATTATGCTTTTTAGCCAAAAAGAAAGAGGTTGCCAAAGCCTTTTGACCTCTCCTCTGTCCAGAGTAGACAACAAACAAAGCAGATGTTTGACGAAAATCTTTAGTAGCTTGTAAGTAAAACTTTAGCACGAACCACGTCCAGGTTGTGTAATAGACGTTCCTTCTTTGAAGAAGGATTAGGACACAAAGACGGAACAACAATCTGTTGATTGATATTCTTATTAGATACCACCTTAGGTAAAAACCCAGGTTTGGTACGCAGAACTACCTTATCTGCATGGAAGATCAGATAAGGAGAATCACATTGTAAGGCAGATAACTCGGAAACTCTACGAGCCGAGGAAATAGCTACCAAAAAAAGAACTTTCCAAGATAAAAGTTTGATATCTATGGAATGAAGAACTTTAAGAACCAAATTTAAACTCCATGGTGGAGCAACAGGTTTAAACACAGGCTTGATTCTAACTAAAGCCTGACAAAATGCCTGAACGTCTGGGACATCCGCCAGACGCTTGTGCAAAAGAATAGATAGCACAGAAATCTGTCCCTTTAAGGAACTAGCTGACAATCCTTTCTCCAATCCTTCTTGGAGAAAAGATAATATCCTGGGAATCCTGACTTTACTCCATGAGTAGCCCTTGGATTCACACCAATAAAGATATTTCCGCCATATCTTATGATAGATTTTCCTGGTGACAGGCTTTCGTGCCTGAATTAAGGTATCAATGACTGACTCGGAGAAACCACGCTTTGATAAAATCAATCGTTCAATCTCCAGGCAGTCAGCCTCAGAGAAATTAGATTTGGATGGTTGAAAGGACCTTGAAGTAGAAGGTCCTGTCTCAGCGGCAGAGTCCATGGTGGAAAGGATGACATGTCCACCAGATCTGCATACCAAGTCCTGCATGGCCACGCAGGCGCCATCAAGATCACCGATGCTCTCTTCTGCTTGATTTTGGCAATCAGACGAGGGAGCAGAGGAAACGGTGGAAACACATAAGCCAGGTTGAAGGACTAAGGCGCTGCTAGAGCATCTATCAGCGTTGCCTTGGGGTCCCTGGACCTGGATCCGTAACAAGGAAGCTTGGCGTTCTGGCGAGACGCCATGAGATCCAGTTCTGGTTTGCCCCAACGATTAACCAATTGAGCAAACACCTCCGGATGGAGATCCCACTCCCCCGGATGAAAAGTCTGACGACTTAGAAAATCCGCCTCCCAGTTCTCTACACCTGGGATATGGATAGCTGATAGGTGGCAAGAGTGAATCTCTGCCCAGCGAATTATCTTTGAGACTTCTAACATCACTAGGGAACTCCTTGTTCCCCCTTGATGGTTGATGTAAGCCACAGTCGTGATGTTGTCCGACTGAAATCTGATAAACCTCATTGTCGCTAAATGAGGCCAAGCCTGAAGAGCATTGAATATTGCTCTTACTTCCAGAATGTTTATTGGAAGGAGTGACTCCTCCTGAGTCCACGATCCCTGAGCCTTCAGGGAGTTCCAGACTGCACCCCAACCTAGAAGGCTGGCATCTGTCGTCACAATTGTCCAATCTGGCCTGCGAAAGGTCATACCTTTGGACAGATGGACCCAAGATAGCCACCAGAGAAGAGAATCCCTGGTCTCTTGATCCAGATTTAGTAGAGGGGACAAATCTGTGTAATCCCCATTCCACTGACTGAGCATGCAGAGTTGCAGCGGTCTGAGATGTAGGCGTGCAAACGGCACTATGTCCATTGCCGCTACCATTAAGCCGATTACTTCCATGCACTGAGCCACCGAAGGGCGAGGGATGGAATAAAGAACACGGCAGGAATTTAGAAGTTTTGATAACCTGGACTCCGTCAGGTAAATTTTCATTTCTACAGAATCTATCAGAGTCCCTAGGAAGGAAACTCTTGTAAGGGGGGATAGAGAACTCTTTTCCTCGTTCACCTTCTACCCATGCAACCTCAGAATTGCTAACACTATGTCCGTATGAGACTTGGCAATTTGGAAGTTTGACGCCTGAATTAGGATGTCGTCTAAATAAGGGGCCACTGCTATGCCCCGCGGCCTTAGGACCGCCAGAAGTTACCCCAGAACCTTCGTAAAAATTCTTGGGGCTGTAGCTAGCCCAAATGGAAGAGCTACAAACTGGTAATGCCTGTCTAGGAAGGCAAACCTAAGAAACCGATGATGATCTTTGTGTATCGGAATGTGAAGATAAGCATCCTTTATATCCACTGTAGTCATGTATTGACCCTCCTGGATCATAGGTAGGATGGTACGAATAGTCTCCATCTTGAATGATGGAACTCTGAGGAATTTGTTTAAGATCTTTAGATCCAAAATTGGTCTGAAGGTTCCCTCTTTTTTGGGAACTACAAACAGATTTGAGTGAAATCCCTGTCCCTGTTCCTCCTTTGGAACTGGATGGATCACTCCCATAACTAGGAGGTCTTGTACACAGTGTAAGAATGCCTCTCTCTTTATCTGGTTTGCAGATAATTGTGAAAGGTGAAATCTCCCTTTTTGGGGGGAAGCCTTGAAGTCCAGAAGATATCCCTGGGATATAATTTCCAACGCCCAGGGATCCTGAACATCTCTTGCCCACGCCTGGGCGAAGAGCGAAAGTCTGCCCCCTACTAGATCCGTTATCGGATAGGGGGCCGTTCCTTCATGCCGTCTTAGAGGCAGCAGCAGGCTTTTTGGCCTGCTTACCCTTGTTCCAGGTCTGGTTAGGTCTCCAGACCGTCTTGGACTGAGAAAAAGTTCCCTCTTGTTTTGCATTAGAGGAAGTTGATGCCGCACTTGCCTTGAAGTTTCGAAAGGCACGAAAATTAGACTGTTTGGCCCTTGATTTGGACCTATCCTGAGGAAGGGCATGACCTTTTCCTCCAGTGATATCAGCAATAATCTCCTTCAAACCAGGCCCAAATAGGGTCTGCCCCTTGAAGGGAATGTTAAGCAGCTTAGACTTTGAAGTAACGTCAGCTGACCATGATTTAAGCCATAGCGCTCTGCGCGCCTGGATAGCAAAACCAGAATTCTTAGCCGTTAGTTTAGTCAAATGAACAATGGCATCAGAAACAAAAGAATTGGCTAGCTTAAGTGCTCTAAGCTTGTCAAGTATGTCATCCAATGGAATCGCTACCTGTAGAGCCTCTTCCAGAGACTCAAACCAGAACGCCGCAGCAGCAGTGACAGGAGCAATGCATGCAAGGGGCTGTAGGATAAAACCTTGTTGAATAAACATTTTCTTAAGGTAACCCTCTAACTTTTTATCCATTGGATCTAAGAAAGCACAACTGTCCTCGACAGGGATAGTAGTACGCTTTGCTAGAGTAGAAACTGCTCCCTCCACCTTAGGAACTGTCTGCCATAAGTCCCGTGTGGTGGTGTCTATTGGGAACATTTTTCTAAAAATAGGGGGGGAGAGAACGGCACACCTGGTCTATCCCATTCCTTAGTAATAATTTCTGTAAACCTTTAAGGTATTGGAAAACATCAGTACACACCGGCACTGCATAGTATTTATCCAGTCTACACAATTTCTCTGGCACTGCAATTGTATCACAGTCATTCAGAGCAGCTAAAACCTCCCTGAGTAACACGCGGAGGTGCTCAAGCTTAAATTTAAATGTAGAAATATCAGAATCAGGTTGCATCATCTTCCCTGAGTCAGAAATATCACCTACAGAAAGAAGCTCTCCTTCTTCAGCTTCTGCATATTGTGAGGCATTATCAGACATAGCTCTTAAAGCGTCAGTATGCTCTGTATTTCGTCTAACTCCAGAGCTATCTCGCTTTCCTCTAAATTCAGGTAGTCTGGCTAATACCGCTGACAGTGTATTATCCATGACTGCCGCCATGTCTTGTAAAGTAAACGCTATGGGCGCACTAGATGTACTTGGCGCCATTTGAGCGTGAGTCCCTTGAGCGGGAGTCAAAGGATCTGAAACGTGGGGAGAGTTAGTCGGCATAACTTCCCCCTCGTCAGATTCCTCTGGTGATAAATTTTTTAAAGACAGAATATGATCTTTATAGCTTAAAGTGAAATCAGTACATTTGGTACACATTCTAAGAGGGGGCTCCACAATGGCTTTTAAACATAATGAACAAGGAGTTTCCTCTATGTCAGACATGTTTATACAGACTAGCAATGAGACTAGCAAGCTTGGAAAACACTTTAAATCAAGTTAACAAGCAAATATAATAAACGGTACTGTGCCTTTAAGAGAAACAAATTTTGTCAGAATTTGAAAAACAGTGAAAAAAGGCAGTAAATCAAATGAAATTTGTATAGTGTGTATAATAGGCTAACAGAGCATTGCACCCACTTGCAAATGGATGATTAACCTTTTAGTTCAAAAACCGGATCAAAAAAACGATCTAGACATTTTTAAACAGTCACACCAAACTGCCACAGCCTTGCTGTGGGCCTTAACACAGTGGAAAGCCTCAGGAAACTGTTTCTAGGCAAATTTAAGCCAGCCATGTGGAAAAAACTAGGCCCCAAAAAAGTTTTATCACCAAAGTATATATAAAAACGTTTAAACATGCCAGCAAACGTTTTATATTGCAAATATAAAAGAGTATTACCTCAGAAAATAAGCATGATACCAGTCGCTATTAAATTACTGTATTCAGGCTTACCTTACATAAATTTGGCAACAGCAGCATTTTCTAGCATTCACATCTTCTAGAAAAATCTTAACTGCACATACCTCATAGCAGGATAACCTGCACGCCATTCCCCCGCTGAAGTTATCTCTCTCTTCAGTCATGTGTAAGAACAGCAATGGATCTTAGTTACAACCTGCTAAGATCATAGAAATCACAGGCAGATTCTTCTATTTTTCTGCCTGGAACAAAATAGTACAACTCCGGTACCATTTAAAAATAATAAACTTTTGATTGAAGTAAAATAACAGCTACATTTCACCACTTCTCTCTTACTACCTCCATGTTTGTTGAGAGTTGCAAGAGAATGACTGGATATGGCAGTTAGGGGAGGAGCTATATAGACAGCTCTGCTGTGGGTGTCCTCTTGCAACTTCCTGTTGGGAATGAGAATATCCCACAAGTAATGGATGATCCGTGGACTGGATACACCTTACAAGAGAAACATAAATTATGTTTACCAGATAATTTCCATTCCTTCTGTATGAGGAGAGTCCACGGCTTCATTCCTTACTTGTGGGAATACAGAACCTGGCCACCAGGAGGAGGCAAAGACACCCCAGTCAAAGGCTTAAATACCTCCCCCACTTCCCTCATATCCCAGTCATTTTGCCAAGAGAACAAGAAAAAGTAGGAGAAACTTCAGGGTATAAATGGTGCCAGAAGAACAAAATAAAATTTAGGTCCGCCCTTCAGGGAATACGGGCAGGGCCGTGGACTCTTCGTACAGAATGAAAGGAAATGATCTAGTAAGCATAATTTATGTTTTCCTTCTTCATACGAGGAGAGTCCACAGCTTTATTTCTTACTTGTGGGAAACATATACCCAAGCTCCACTAAATGAACGGGAGAGAAGGCAAAAAAGGAGGCGGACCCTATTCTGAGGTCACAACAGCCTGCAAAACCATTCTCCTAAAAGCTGCTTCAGCCGAAGCAAAAACATCAAACTTGTAAAATTTAGAAAAGGTATGTAAGGAGGACCAGGTAGCCGCCTTACAAATCTGATCCATAGAGGCCTCATTCTTGAAGGTCCAAGAGGAAGCCACTGCTCTAGTTGAATAAACCATTAACCTCTGAGGAGGCTTATGTCCCGCTGTCTCATAAGCTAAGCGAATAATGCTCCTCAACCAAAAAGTTAAGGAACTGAACGAGGCCTTCTGCCCCCTACGCTTCCCAGAATAGACAACAAAAAAGAGGTCTGTCTAAACTCTGCAGCCTGAAGATAGAACTTCAAGGCCCGAACCACATCCAAATTATGAAGTAACCGTTCCTTTGAAGGAGGAGGATTAGGACACAAGGAAGTACCCACAATCTCCTGATTGATGTTGCAATCTGAAACGAAGTTAGGAAGAGAACCTAACCCAGCATGAAATACTAGGTAAGGAGGCTCACATTGCAAGGCAGCCATTTCAAAGACTCTGCGCCAAAGCAATAGCCAGTAGAAAAAGAAACTTCCAAGATAGTAATAAAATGTCAACTACATGCATAGGCTCAAACAGAGCCTTCTGCAAAACTTAAAGAACAAGATTTAAACTCCAAGGAGGAGCGCTAGATCTAAACACAGGTCTGATCCTAGCCAGAGCCTCAACAAAAACTGGATATCTGGAAGCTCAGCAAGCCTCTTGTGCAGTAAAACAGATAGGGCCGAAATCTGTCAGGTAAGGGAGCTAGCAGAAAGGCCCTTCTCAAGACCATCCTGGAGAAAGAAAAGAACCCTGGAAAGTTAAAGATTTATATACAAAAGTAAACCCTAGTGCGCTCAAGTAGTTATAGCGTGAGAAAAGCTAATCAAGCCATGTAAACCTGTGATCCTAATAAATTGGGGTTCTAGGTTGGGGGTGGGGAGCGCTAAAATCAGCTGTGAGTTGGACTTGTTGAAATAAATAATTAATAATAATTGTGTTAATTTTTCTTACGCTGTTATAGCTTAATAAATCTTTTCTATAAATATATAATGTTCTCAATTCATGCTATTAAGTGTTTATCCTTCTTTGTGATTTTGTTTAATTGTAGTGACTTAAATTTATATTTGTGGCTCATACAAAATATTTAAAATAATGTGCTTTCGGAATATTCTATACTCTTGTGATAATAGCGATATAAATTATCAATTTAGTATTATTATCCCTTCAACCTAATATAACACCCTTCTATTTGCTCGTGATGGAAATTTGGTAGATTAGCAATTCGGGATATGTATCCCTTTAACTGTTTGTTACACCCTTCTATGCAAATGACGCTTTATATGATATATTGTCCCTATTATCAAAACCAAAATGACATTAGACGTGTGTGTATTCAACAATATTTACTTCCATATATATCTTACAACAACATAAACATATTATAAAAACAATCGATTGTATTCTAACAATAGTACGTCCATAGGTTAAAAACCTTGTTAGGATAAATCGCAATTGAAATAAAACATTTATTTCTGTACTGGAGGGGATTCCTTATTATGAGCTGGTTATTTGCTCTGTGTCTCACAGTATAGAAATATCTCTATAAAAACATGCCTACATAAATCTTAGTACAAAACTTCTTGTATAAAATTCTTATATATATTATCTCATGTATAAGACTGCGCAGATTGAGATATTGTATCTTATTGGTATGTCCAAACACTGCTATTTTCCGGAATACACTGTTTCTTTATTTAAAGTGTTCATTATAAAAGTCTTCAAAGTTGTGGCCACAACTAATTATCTTGAGTTGGTTAATATCCCAGATTATAAACAGTTTTTTGTTGCACTCCCCCTAACCGGACCTCCGATTGTTCTTACCTCGTTTCAATCTCAGGGTCTTGGGAAGCAGCTCGTGTGATGTTACCTTGTGTGAGAGAGATCTGTTTCAGATCGGCGTTTCTCTGTTCGATGGTTCCCGGCGGCTTACTTCCTACCCATGTGTTTTGACGTTGTAATATAAACTAAAATAAATTGGGGACTCCGTTATCCAAATCTTACCATAAAAAGTAAGTGAGTAAACCTTTTACCTTAACACCTCTTATTCGGGTTTGGGTGTTCCGTCCCCTTCAGAATAATATCCCCACAGCCAGGTGTATAGTCACTAAGCAGTTACGCTTTACCTCGGACTCCTCCGGCGTGTGATTTACTCCTTCAGCCAAATTCTCAGCTGCTCAGCTGTGCAGTCACTTCTCGCTCTCTAACATAACCAACGTGTTCACTCCAGAGCTCCTCCTCTTCCATCAGACAATCCGCTATTGTGGTGCCCCTCAAACCGCTCTGACCCTCCAGTGGTCAGTAAATAGTATCCAACAACAAAACAAGAATAAGAGCGTGTCGGGCAACAGGTTTTTTTGTTTTGTTGTAGAATCCTGGAAACCCTGACCTTATGCCAGGGGAATCCACGCTCTTCACACCAGAATAAGCAGGTCCTCCACACCTTATGATAGACGAGTAACCGGCTTACAAGCTTGAATGAGAGTATCACTAACTCTCTCAGAGAAACCTCTCTTGGCTAGGACTAAGCATTCAATCTCCACACAGTCAGCCTCAGAGAATCTAGATTTTGATGAACCAAAGGACCTTGTTCATGCAGATCCCTGCAACAAGGTAACTTCCATGGAGGAGATGACGACATCCACACTAGATCCGCAAACCACATCCTTCGCAGCCACGATAGAGCAATCGGTATCACTGACGCCAGCTCCTGCTTGATGCGGCCCACTACTCGAGGAAGGAGAGGTAATGGCGGAAAAAGGTATATTAGGCTGTACCTCCAAGGCACCACTAATGCATCTATTAGCTCTGCCTGAGGATCCCTGGATCTATTCCCATACCGGGGTAGCTTGGTATTGAGACGGGACGCCATGAGTTCTATCTCTTGAGTCCCCCACCTGCTGCATATCTCTGCAAACACCTCGGGATGGAGAGACCATTCCCCCGGATGAAAGGATTGTCTGCTGAGAAAATCCGCTTCCCAGTTGTCCACACCCGGAATGTGGGTCACTGACAGCGAACAGTTGTGGGCCTCCGCCCACTCCAGAATCGTAGATACCTCCCTCATTGCTAGGAAGCACCTCGTTCCTCGCTGGTGGTTGATAGCCACCGAGGTGATATTGTCTGATTGGAATCTGATAAACTGGGACAAACCCAGACGGGGTCAACCCTTCAGAGCATTGAAGATTGCTCGAAGTTCCAGAATGTTGATCGGAAGAGAGCTATCCTCCCGAGACCAAAGGCCCTGAGCCTTCTTGGCTCCCCAACCTGCTCCCAATCCTGAGAGACTCGCATCTGTAGTCAAAACCTCCCAGGAAGGTCTTAAAAAGAATGTCCCACGGGACAGGTGATCTGGACAGAGCCACCAAGAGAGCGATTCTCTCGACCGGTTGTCCAGAGAGATCTGTTGAGACAGATCCGAATGATTGCCGTTCCACTGTCTCAGCATGCACAGCTGTAACATCTGAGACGGAACCCGGCAAAGGAAATTATGTCCATGCTGGACACCATGACACCAATCACCTCCATACACTGCGCCACAGAGGGCCTTGAAGAGGCCTGGAGGGCAAGACATACCAAAGCCAGCTTGCAGCGTCTCTGGTCTGAAAGAAATATCCTCAAGACTAGTGAGTCTATTATAGTGCCCAGGAAATCTACCCTGGTGCTTGGAATAAGAACTCTTTTCTAAGTTTATCTTCCATCCATGGGATCGAAGAAGAGAGAGAAGAGATTCTGAATGTTCTTCCGCTAGAGGAAAGGATGGTGCTTGTACCAGAATATCGTCCAAGTAAGGTGCTACTGCAATGCCCTGGGTTCTGGCCACGGCTAAGAGAGCCCCCAGAACCTTTGTGAAAATTCTTGGGGCAGTAGCTAGGCCAAACGGAAGAGCAATAATCTGGAAGTGCTGGTCCAGGAAGGCAAACCTTAGGAACTGACTCCTAAGGATGACTATGACTGCTAAGGAGAACAGATCCTGAATGCACCCCAGAAAGGCATCGCTCTTCTATGGTTTTGATGATAGATTTGAGAGAAGGAATCTGCCCTTGGGTGGAAGAGACTTGAACCCAATTCTGCAACCCTGAGCAATGACCTCCAGGACCCAAGGATCCTGCACATCCCTGAACCAAGCTTCTGAGAAGAGCGAAAGTCCATAGACGGACTGGGGGCAACCCCTTCATGCTGATTTAGTCTCAGCAGGCTTCTTGCTCTGCTTGGACTTATTCCAGGACTGAGCCGGCTTCCAAGTCTTAGGTTGCTCGGTCTTAGCGGAGGATTGCTTGCGCTGGGATTTATCAGAAGAAAAGGAACAACATTTATTAGATTGTCCCTTAGATCTGTTCTTTTTATCTTGTGGTAGGAAGGCACTCTTGCCCCCTGTAACCATGGAAATAATGGAGTCCAGGCCTGGACAAAACAAAATCTTACCCTTGAAGGGAAAGGAGACTGGACTTGTAAGTCAAGTTCCCAGACCAGGACTTCAGCCACAGAGCCTGGCAGGCCTGAACAGAAAACCCAGCAGTTTTAGCATTTAAACAAATAATTTGCATATTCGCATCACAAATAAAAGAATTAGCAACCCTTAATTCTATCAAGAATAATATCGAGGGGACCTTCCACCTCGATCAATTCCGATAAGGAGTCACACCAGTAGGTAGCTCCTCCCGCAACCACGGCAACTGCCGCCACTGGTTGGAATAAATATCCTTCATGTTGAAACAACTTTCTTAAAAGAGTTTCCATCTTTTCCTCCAGTGGTATAGTAGTGCGTTTTGCAAGTGTGGAGAAAGCACTTTCCACCTTAGGGACAGAACCCCACAACTTCAATTGAGAGTCCGGGCCTGGGAACAGTTTCTTAAAGGCAGACGAAGGGGTGAAGGAAGAACCAATCCTCTCAGATTTGTTCTTAATAATGTTTGTCATCTTTACAGGAACAGGGAAAGTCTGAGGAACAACCCTGTCTTCATAAACTCTATCCAGTTTAGGAATTAAAGGTTCTTCAGGCAGTTTGGCCTCTGAAACCTCTAAGGTAGCCAGAACTTCCTTTAAAAGAAAGCGCAAGTGCTCCATCCTAAATTTAAAATCTAGTTCCTCCGCAACGGGAGGCTTAGAGGCAGGCGATTCAGACCCAGAAAGTTCACACTTTGAAGTATCAGAAAGAACTTCATCATCAGATAACCATCTATCAGCTATAGCCAATAAACTAGATGATGACCCCTGGGAAGGATAGCAATATTTGACCTTGCGCTTAGCAGGGCGAGGTAAAGCACTAATGTCCGGAGACAGTGCCGTTTGTAACTGCGCAGTGAAGTCTGGAGGTAAAAGGCCTCCTCCAGAGGGAGGATCATGTGTGCTATGGGAAACTGCATGTGTATTAGGAGAGGAAAGCAGGTTGCGCACCTCAAGGGACAGGGACCCCTCAGAGGTGGAAGGCATGTTAACCTTTTTTGACATAATCACTTTTTCTAGGCATGTGGAACATAATTGAGAGTGCGGGTATACTTCGGCCTCCTCACAATATAAACAGGCATTAGACAGGTATAGAGGGAGTACCCTCTAAAACGTCAGAGTCCTCCATAGCTATGGGCTGTGTCCTAATATAACAATAACGAACGTTATATAAAATATAAAAATGGCACCTTTATACCCCCAATGGCTGTGGCACTCACCACCTCCTATGACCCAGGCACACAGAGTAAACCGCTTCTCTCCGATAACCAGCACAGTCAGAGAGTAGGAAGTGAAACTACGACCACACCCGGTCACATGGAGCGCAACATAGGACCGCCTCCGCTAAGGAAAATCGTGCCAAGCTTCTAAAGCTGCGCAGCTCTAAAGTGAAAGTAACCTGTATGTTCCAACCTCAGCCTATGAGTCTCAGAAAACATCTCACACAACGCAGAATAAATCAAATAAAAATGTATGAAATTAATCCCCACTGTTCAATGATCCCGCCTCAGGAGATATTAACCCTTGATTATATACAGATAAAAGGAGCCACACTATGACCCTTCTAGCGTTACCATATGTATCAAAAAGGAAACGATCTTACCGAAATCTATGCTGTGGAAGAGAAACACAGCCTTTCAAGTGTGACAGTCTTGTAGCATCGCTACTGACATGGACTTGAGTGATGAAAGCAGGCAGTGAAACTCGTCAACACTGATTGCTTAGGAGCTGTTAATATGAGTCTGGATGATTTCGCAGAAAGACTCTCCCTGCATCTCCAGACCCTAACTTTCGTCAATGAGAAGCTGACAAGACTACTTAAAACTCCAGTCCAATTTTAAAGGGTAGATACCCTTCAAAAGAGACTACTACGTATCTTCTGACACTTCTCTGCCAACCTCCTGTGACGAAAGGCAAAGAATGACTGGGCTATGAGGGAAGTGGGGGAGGTATTTAAGTATTTAGGTGGGGTGTCTTTGCCTCCTCCTGGTGGCCAGGTTCTGTATTCCCACAAGAAATGAAGCAGTGGACTCTCCTCATATTAAGAAGGAAGCAGCTGGTTATTTATGAAAGGTATTAGCAAACCTGCAGACATTGTAGTGATATTTTAGCGCTAGATTTAGTCAGAGGAAAAAAACTGCTGTGGAAGAAATGCAGGTATTATCTCCTTTAAAAAAGTACAGCATACAACGTTCATAATTCACAAAACACAGGCTTTTGTACATGGTTTATAGAGATAATCTAGAGACTGAAGATACTTGTAGCTCATATAGAAAAGTGTCGGAGCAATGGCACAATAATAGAATAATGGCAGAAATAAGCCAGAAAGTAAAAGAAGTTTGCTTATCTATCTATTTTTTTCTGGCTAAGGCTTGACCAATCCTAAAAATGGGGAATCCATGATGGATGGATTTTACTAAAAAATATTGCCACTTTTCTTATGTATTTGCATATATAAGAAGAAAATATGCAACCATCCTCAATACTGCAGTTCAAAATCTACAAAATGTGAAATCAATTTACAATTGGTTCATAACTACTTTATAATATATATGTCTCTTTGAGTAGAGCAATAACTAGGCATACTAATTTAAAATAATACGAACATATTTCTTTGCTCTTCAGAGACTTGATCTTCTTGAATTACTCTCAAAAGGCATCCAAAGTTCTCAGTCTGTTGCTGCCAAGATGGTAACACCTGAGTAAAACATCAAACGAGGCAGAAAATATAATTGTTGCATTGAAATATAAACATTAACAAATGTCACTTACAAATATTAGCTTGTCATTTTAAATGCTAAAGACATCTCCCAGACATTTGTAGCATTCTCATGCACCTTGGACTTAACAAAACAATAATATAACCTTTTAACAGTATCAGATTATCAATTACATCATCAGGCAATTTATTTACAAAACATCTGAGAATCTTAAAGTATGTAGAACAATTTTTTTTTTTTTTTTTTTTTTACAGAAGACCCACCTTGTTCACTGATCGTGTTACATGACCATGCAATAACTTAGGCCATTTTATTAACATTTAGAATGATACACCTTGCAGAAGACAATACATGGTTTTCATTAGCAACTCTCATCATTTCTAAATCACCTGCCCATATCTTGAAGTATAAACAAGCGAAGTTGCAGGGAAGGTTTGAGACAGAGGAAGAACTATGAGAAAACAACAAACTAAGAAGCCACTGAGGTAGGATATCACAGTCTTATTTTTTTCCCTCACATTCATTTTTCTCTATGGTGCAGGAGATACAACATATGGCTATAAGTGAGGTAAGCCTTGATGTTTTGCTAATTTTAAGGTTTTTAAAGTTAAAACATATTTAAAGTGATCTAACATCAATTTATAACATCTTACCTGTGAGTAAAAAGTGCGATAGGTTTTTGATTTTGGAAAAAGTGCAAACATGAGAAAGTTTCCTGGAACACTGAAATGTATAGGAAGATGCGGAAGGAAGGAACTTTTAAACTCAACAAAGAGAGCAGCTACAACACTTGTTGAGTCCTAGAATGAAAAAACAAAAAACAAAACATGAAATAGTATGCATCACATGTTTTTATTAACCCACATGAATGTTATAAACCAAACACTACAGTAGGTTGCTTTAACATTTTCTTTGCTTTCTTAAAATGAATTATCAGCGGCAGTGTGTTAGTGTGTCCCTGCTTCAGCGCAAATTTCTTTTAATTTTACATTTTTGTAAAAAAAAAATGTTGGTTTCCAACTTTCCGCCTGCCTGCTACGCATATCACATGGTTGACACGTGATTGATACCTAGTGGGTCACAGATCATCTTAACCTATTGGTGCAGCTCAGTGGGAAGTGAAACTATTCCCATTGGTGGCTTTGGCGGCACATTGCTCCTGACTGCACATGTAGTCTCCTCAATCGGATCGTGACTTCATGTGTAGTTATTGAGTGGGACAGCAGTGTGTTTGCTGCGCGGGCAGTAGTCATTTGGACTCGCAGAGCTCAGAGGGCAGCATTTTAAATGCTGAGCTGAAGTCAGAAGTCAAAGTGTTTTGTTTTTTTGCAGCTAGCTCCCAGTAGTAAATTGCTGATCCTGCTCTGGATATATGGATAGGAAGTGGAAGCTTTAAAATGCTTGATGATAAAATGTGAGTGTCTTTAGCTAATATTCCACCAAATTTTCAGCAACTGTGTTCCTCCCATCAACCACGTACATCCCATTAAAATAGTAAGTAGCTATTGTTTTTTTTTTTTATTCTTGCACATACTTACATACTGTTACTTGTAAATATATTTTGTTATTATATAACTTATGTATGTGTCCGTATCTCAAGTTAGTTTAACCTCCTGTTTGCTAGTACAACTGAATTACAGTGTCGCGAAATGATGTAGGTCTAAAAAGTGTGTCAACAACATGAAAAGTTTGGAATGCTCCGAGTTAAAGGGACACTCAAGTCAAAATAAACTTTTATGATTCAGAAAGAACATACAGTATTAAGAAACTTTCCAATTTACTTCCATCATCAAATTTGCACAGTCTTTTTATATTCACACCTCTGGGAAACAAGATCCTACTGAGCATGTGCACAAGCTCACAGGGTACACGTATACTTGTCTGTGAATGGGCGATGTCTGGCACATGATACAGGGGGCCGGAAAATGGGAGAAAAAAATCTACTGCTTATTTAAAATTCAGAGGTGTTAAATCATTGTCTCTTTATTATGCACTTGTTAAAATTGCAATTCTACTGCACTGAGCAGTCAAGATAGAAAAACATAAATTATGCTTACCTGATAATTTAATTTCCATTGAGGGGAGGAGAGTCCACGGCTTCATTCATTACTGTTAGGAATTAAGAACCTGGCCACCAGGAGGAGGCAGAGACACCCAGCCAAAGGCTTAAATACCTCCCCCACTTCCCTTATCCCAAAGTCATTCTGCTGAGGGAACAAGTAAATGGTATGAGAAATATCATGGTATAAATGGTGCCAGAAGATGAATTAAATTTAGGTCCGCCCATCGGAGATACGGGCAGGAGCAGTGGACTTTTTGTGTTCCATCTAAAGGGGAGGAGAGTCCACAGCTTCATTCATTACTGTTGGGAACATATACCCAAGCTCTAGGAGGACACTAAATGAAACCGGGAAGGTAAAAGACGGATCCTAATCTTAAGGCACCACAGCCTCTCTCCCAAAAACAGCTTCCACAGAAGCAAAAACATCAAATTTGTAAAACTTTGCAAAAATGTGTAAGGAGGATCAGGTAGCCACCTTACAAATTTGCTCCATAGAGGCCTCATTCTTGAAGGTCCAAGACGAAGCCACAGCTCTAGTTGAATGAGCCGTGATCCTCTGAGGAGGCTTATGTCCCGCTGTCTCATAGGCCAAGCGAATCAAGCTACTCAACCAAAAGGACAAAGTAGTAGAAGAAGCCTTCTGCCCCTTGCGCTTCCCTGAATACACCACAAAAAGAGAAGTAGACTGTCTGAAATCCTTTGCAGCCTGAAGATAGAACTTTAAGGCACGGACCACATCTAGGTTATGAAGTAACCTCTCCTTAGAAGAAGAAGGGTGAGGACACAAAGAAGGAACAACTATTTCCTGATTGATGTTACGGTTAGACACCACCATGGGAAGAAACCCCAAACCATTGCGAAGCACAGCCTTATACACATGAAAAAACAGATAAGGAGGCTCAAATTGCAAGGCAGCCAGTTCAGATACTCTGCGTGCCGATGCAATGGCCAACAGGAAGAGAACCTTCCAGGACAGAATCTCAATGTCAATGGAATACATAGGCTCAAACGGAACCTTCTGCAATACCTTAAGGACCAAGTTAAAGCTCACGGGGGAGCAGACTGTCTAAAAACAGGCCTGATTCTAGACAGAGCCTGAACAAAAGATTGGATGTCAGGGAGCTCAGCGAGTCTCCTATGCAACAAGACTGATAATGCCGAAATCTGTCCCTTTAAGGAACTGGCGGCAAGACCCTTCACCAAACCGTCTTGGAGAAAGGACAGAATCCTGAATACCTTCACCTTATGCCAAGGATATCCATGCTTCTCACACAAGGACAAGTCCTCCACACCTTATGGTAGATGCGGCGAGTGACTGGCTTCCTTGCCTGAGTTAGCGTATCAATCACACTTTCAGAAAAGCCTCTCTTTGCCAAGACTAGGCGTTCAATCTCCACGCAGTCAGCCTCAGAGAATCGAGATTTTGATGTTGAAAAGGGCACTGTTCCAGCAGATCCCTGCGACAGGGTAACCTCTACGGCGGAGAGGATGACATCCCCACCAGATCCGCAAACCACGTCCTTCGCGGCCACGATGGAGCAATCAGAATGGCCGAAGCTCGCTCCTGTTTGATGCGTGCCACTACACGAGGTAGAAGTGGCAACAGTGGAAAATTGTAAGCTAGACTGAACTCCCAAGGCACAGCTAAGGCATCTATCAGCTCTGCCTAGGGATCCCTGGACCTCGACCCGTATAGGGGTAGCTTGCAATTGAGTCTGGACGCCATGAGATCTATCTCCGGCGATACCCACCTGAGACAAATATCTGCAAACACTTTGAATGAAGAGACCATTGCCCCGGATGGAAGGATTGCCTGCTGAGAAAGTCTGCTTCCCAGTTGTCCACACCTGGAATGTAAATTGTTGAGAGCGAGCAGCTGTGGGACTTAGCCCACTCCAAGATCCGAGACACCTCCCTCATGGCTAGGGAGCGCCTTGTAACCCCCTAATGGTTGATGTAAGCCACCGAGGTAATGTTGTTGGTCTGGAATCTGATGAAGCTGAACGACCCCAGAGCATTGTAGATTGCTCGGAGTTCCAGAATATTTATCGGACGGACCATTTTCCTTGTGCCATCCTGGCACCCCAAAAAGCTCCCCATCCTGCCAGACTCGCGTCCGTGGTCACAATCTCCCAGGATGGTCTCAAGGAGGATGTCCCCATGGACAGTTGCTCTGGACGGATCCACCAAGAGAGGGAGATCCGAGTTCGAGCATCCATTGATATCTGTTGTGATAGATCTGAATGATCGCCGTTCCACTGTCTCAACATGCACAATTGAAGAGGTCTGAGATGGAACCTGGCGAATGGAATGACATCTATGCTGGAAACCATGAGTTCGATCACCTCCATACACTGAGCCACCGAGGGGCTTGAGGAGGACTGAAGGGCAAGACAAGAGGACGCAGTCTTCCTGCGTCGATGGTCTGTGAGAAATATTTTATTCTATTATCATGCCCAGGAACTCCACCCTGTTGCTGGGAACCAGGGAACTCTTTCCTGAGTTGATCTTCCAACTTTGAGATTGGAGCAAAAGAACAAGAGCCCTCGAATGATCCTTTGCAAGACTGAGCAACGCTGCCTGGAACAGGATGACGTCCAGATAGGGCACCACAGCAATGCCTCTGGCTCTGGCCACCGCAAGTAGCGCCCCCAGAACCTTCGTGAAGACTCTCTGGGCCGTCGCCAGACGAAAGGGGAGGGCCACAAACTGGAAGTGTTGGTCCAGAAACGCAAATCTTAGGAACTTGAAGTGGTCCCTGTGGATTGGCACATGAAGCGTCCTTCAAGTCTATGGTTGTCATGAACTGCCCCTCTTGAACTAGGGGCAGAATAGATCTGATCGTTTCCATTTTGAATGATAGAACACTCAGAAACTTGTTTAAACACTTTAGGTCCAGAATCAGGCGGAATGTGCCCTCCTTTGGAACCACAAAAAGATTTGAATAGTACCCTAGACCCCTCTCTGCTAGGGAAACTGGTACGATAATGCAGAGAGAGGAGAGATCCCTCACACACTCTAGAAAGGCCTCTCTCTTTTCTGGTCTTGAAGACAGGTATGACAGGAGGAATCTGCCCCTGGGCGGATGGGATCTGAACCCAAGGGTCTTGAACGTCCTGTAACCAGGCTTCTGAGAAGAGTGATAATCTGCCCCCTACTTGGTACGGAGACCGGTCGGAGACCGGTCGGGTGCCGCCCCTTCATGCCGACTTTATCTCGGCAGGCTTCTTGCGCTGCTTAGACTTGTTCCAAGAATGAGCCGGCTTCCAAGTTCCCTTGGACTGGTCCGCTTTCGCGGCGGGCTGCTGGTGCTAGGCCTTGTCCGCATGAAAGGGCCGAAAAGTAGATCCTTTAGGCTTAGCCTTCTTATCCTGCGGTAGGAAAGCTCCCTTGCCTCCCGTAACTGTGGATATGATTGAATCCAATCCTGGACCGAACAGAATCTTTCCTTGAAAAGGCAGGGACAACAGCCTCGACTTAGAGGTCATGTCCGCAGACCAAGACTTTAGCCACAGAGCCCTGCAAGCTGAAAAAGAAAAACCTGACACTTTAGCGTTCAGGCAAATAATTTGCATATTGGCATCAGATGAAAGAATTGGCGATCTTCAGCGCCTTAATCTTCTCCTGTATCTCATCAATGGAAGTTTCCCCCTCTACCATTTCACACAGGGATTCACACTAATATGTTGCAGCTCCAGCAACCGCGGCTACGGCTGCTGGCGGCTGTAAAACAAACCCTGTTTGTTGGAAAACATGTTAAGGAAGATGTTTCAACTTCTTATCCATGGGCTCTTTAAACGACGAACTATCGTGGAGATAGCACCCTCCACCTTAGGGACAGTACCCCACAGTTCAAGCTGAGAGTCAGGAACGGGGAACAGTTTCTAAAAGAAAGAAGAAGGGGAAAAGGAAGAACCTAAATGCTCCCATTCATTCTTAATATTAGCCATCTTAACAGGAACCGGGAAGGCCTGAGGGACCACCCTGTCCTCATATACCTTATCAAGCTTAGGAATAGCAGGTTCCTCCCGAAGCTTCGGTTCCAGAACCTCCAGAGTAGCAAGCACTTGCTTCAGCAAAAAGTGCAAATTCTCTATCCTAAAACTAAAGTCAGGCTCCTCTGCAGCCGGAGGTTTAGATGACACGGACTCCAACCCAGAAGGGGACTCCTCCGAAGGGTCGGAGTGGGCCTAGTCATCGTAGAACGCCTCTGATAATTCCATAGGCGTAGACAATCCCTTGGTCTGGCCGCTAAGAAATGCCCTACGCTTGCGCTTAGCAGAACATGGTAAGGCATGGATCACTTTCGATACCGCCGTTTAAAGTTGATCCGCAAAATCTGACGGTCAACAAATCTCTCCAGCAGGAGTAATGGTTGGACCCTGGTGCGCTGCATGTGCAATTGGAGATGAATGCAGGGAACGCACAACACGGAACGGGGAACCCTCAGAAGTGGACAGCTTGGTAGTGCTAGACATCCGTTTACCTTTAGATGTCGTAACTTTATTAAGGCATGTAGAACATAGTTGAGCAGGCTGTTCTACCAGAACCTCCACACAGGAATGAGACCTTGTTAAAGAGTGAGAACCCTCTAGCGTGTCAGAGTCCTCCATAGCTTGCTCTGTTATTACGGACTAGATTAACTTAATAATAAGCACCTTTATAACCTCCAATGGCCGGGGCACTCACCACCTTCTATGAACTGGACAACAGAAGCTGTGTCGTCTCCTGAGCCGCTGATCAATAGAGGAAGAGAAAAAGCCACACCCGGTCACATGGAATGCCTGGCAGGACCTCCCCTATCTAAGGAGAAAACGTGCCAAAAAAGGGCCGCACAATACTTCTAAAGTCACCTGAAGTTCCACACATTGCCAGAGCCTCATCTTGTACATAACGCAGCAATGACACAATAAACAATATCATGTATAAACCCCCCTGTTCAATAATCCCCTTTCCAGGAACATTAACCCTTGATTCTTTAAAGATAAAAGGCGTAACACTGTGACCCTGTCTTCCGAGTTATCATTATGTATAAAAAAATGAAACAATCTTACCAGAATCTACGCAGTGGAACAGGAACACAGCCCTTCAAGTGTAACAGGTTAGTAACCTCGCTCCTGACATAGACTTGAGTGTAAAAAGCAGGCAGCGAAACTTGTGCTTGTGGAGCTGTTAATATGATTCAGGATTGTTTCGCAGAAAGACTCTCCCTGCATCTCCGGACTCTAACTTTCGCCCAGGCTCTCACTGAGAGGCTGACAGGACTACTTAAAAATCCAGTCCCAATGTGAAGAGAACTACCCTCCATAAGAGACTACTCCGATCTTCGGCACTTCTCTGCCGTCCTCCTGTGACGAAAGGCAAAGAATGACTGGGGGATGAGGGAAGTGGGGGAGGTATTTAAGCCTTTAGCTGGGGTGTCTTTGCCTCCTCCTGGTGGCCAGGTTCTTAATTCCCAACAGTAATGAATGAAGCCGTCGATTCTCCTCCCCTTTAGAAGTAAATAGGCCTCTTTTTTAAAATGAGAATAGCTATCTTCAGAATATGGTTTACTTAGTTCAGCTAATAACAATAGAAGGAAGGTCAGATTTAGATAAAAATGGACAGTAGACAGTAAAGCTATCATTTGGCACTGTATTTTTATATAAGTGGAAAAAAGCATACGCCTAGCTTTTGTTTTGTTTCTGCTTTTAGCAAATATTTATTTCCTATCACTGACAAGAAAGACAAAGTACTTACATATAAAGTAACTCTAGGACAAAATGCCATGTTGATTAAAGGGACATGAAACCCACATTTTTTCTTTCATGATTTAGAAAGAGCATGCAATTTTAAACAATTTTCTAATTTACTTCTATTATCTAATTTGTTTTATTTTCTTGATATTCTTTGCTGAAAAGCATAACTAGATAGGCTCAGTAGCTGCTTATTGGTTCCTGCACATAGAAGCCTCGTGTGATTGGCTCACCTATGTGTATTGCTTTTTCTTCAACTAAGGATATCTTAAAAATGAAGCAAAATAAATAATAGAAGTAAATTGTAATGTTGTTTAATTTTGTATTCTCTATCTGAATCATGAAGAAATTTTTTGGGTTTAGTGTCCCTTTAACATGCAGGGATTTTCTAAAGATAGTGTTTTGACTAGGAATATATTTTATCATTAATCCTATGCAAAAACTTCTCAATGTTATGATTTATTGGAGAACAATGTCTATCTTATTTTTTTTTAAAAAAAACAAAAATCTAAAGTGCTTGTTTATGTTTCCCCAATAATCAATTGTTAGGCACACATATGTGCACTGTGATTTAGGGGTAACTACCAATCAGCACTACAGCATTTTCTAGATACACACTTTGATAACGTGGATGCATACAAAATAATAAAATAATAAATCTCATTAATACGTATGCTATACAGTTATATCATGATCTATAAATCAGCTTCTATGGGGAAGCAGTAATTAGAGGCATTTTCCCACTGTGCAGCAAATTATTAATCTTAAACACTGACTGTGATCTACCATTTTAAATACATTGTATTTCTGATCAGTACAACTGTAGTTTTAAGTTTTAGGACACTTTCCAATTTAATGCCATTAACATATTTTGTACAGTAATTTTAAATACACAAGATCCTACTGAGCATGTACAGGGTATACATATACTAGTCTGTGATTGGGTGATGTCTGTCACATGATACAGAGGGCCGGAAAATAGGAGAAAATAATAATTTGTCAGGAAAAAATCTACTGCTTATTTGAAATTCAGAGTAGGTGTTTAAAAATTGACAATTTATTATGCACTTGTTAATTATGCAATTGTATTGCATTGAGTGGTCCTTTAAGTGAAATAATATATCAGTGTATCTACAGTATATAACAAAATTGTCTCGTCCTGGTGGCCAGGAGTTGAATCACAGTAGTAATGGATCCTGGACTACCACCACCTTATAAAAGAAACTGAAGGATTATGGGAGAGTCAAATGGATTCAAATGCTGGTTTGTTGTTGTGTTTTTGTCTACTCCTAGTAGACTGGAGTGTAATCCAACATGCGAGTTCTCATGGACCATTTTATGAAGGAAAATATGACTATGTTAGTTACGCAAACATTAGTGAATGCATACGTACGTGACATTATTTTTGTGTCCAAAGCCATATAAGAGTAGAGTTAAAGGCACACTGAACCATTTTTTTTCTTTCATGATTCAGATAGAGCATGCAATTTTAAAGGGACACTGTACCCAAATTTTTTCTTTTGTAATTCAGAAAGAGCATGCAATTTTAAGCAACTTTCTAATTTACTCCTATTATCAATTTTTCTTCGTTTTCTTGCTATCATTATTTGAAAAAGACGACATGTAAGCTTTTTTTTCGTTTCATACTCTGGACAGCACTTTTTTATTGGTGGATGGATTTATCCACCAATCAGCAAGGACAACCCAGGTTGTTCACCAAAAATGGGCCGGGATCTAAACTTACATTCTTGCATTTCAAATAAAGATACCAAGAGAATGAAGAAAAGTTGATAATAGGAGTAAATTAGAAAGTTGCTTAAAATGTCATGCTCAATCTGAATCACGAAAGAAAATTTTTGGGTACAGTGTCCCTTTAAGCAACTTTCTAATTTACTCCTATTATCAATTTTTCTTCGTTCTCTTGCTATCTTTATTTGAAAACGAAGGCATCTAAGCTAAGGAGCCAGCAAATTGTTGGTTCAGTCCATGGACAGCACTTGTTTATTGGTGCTGTCCAATCAGCAAGGACAACCCAGGTTGTTCACCAAAAATGGGCCGGCATCTAAACATTCTTGCTTTTCAAATAAACATACCAAGACAATGAAGAAAATGTGATAATAAGAGTAAATTAGAAAGTTGCTTAAAATTGCTGCTCTATCTAAATCACGGAAGAAAAAAAATTGGGTTCAGTGTCCCTTTAACCTGTACTAAAAGCTGTATAATGAAAAGAGTAAAAAATAAAAATATTATATTCAGTATTTACTTACCCCATCATAAAATTTGACTGAATTCACATGATTTCTTGAAATTGTAATGCTTCCATAATATGGGTGAAGAAACAAAATACCATCAGAAAAGAAATACAATTTACCTAAAACAAAAAACAAATATTAAATACCGAAGAGCTTGATTCTGAAAGCAAATGCCTGCATAAATAAATAAAACACTATCAATGTTGTAAATCTGGTACCTTGCTTGGCCAATATGTTAGATCACTAACCCAATATAAAAGCACAATAAATACATTTGATTTTAAATACATGAGAATTGTAAAATGTTATTTAATATTTATCATGTCAACCTAATCCAACATTAGCAATGTAGATATATATATATACACACATACAGGTGGCGCTCGTTTTACAACAGTTCAATTTACACCGTTTCAGAAAATAAAACTTTTTTTCCAGTCATGTGACTGCTATTGAAAAGCATTGAGAAGCAGTGCATTTATTAAAATAGCCAGTAGGTGGAGCTGTCCGCTTGTGCTGCAGCAAAGCCAAGCAAGCTGAAATTAATCAGTTTAACCAGACCTGAGCTATTGAGCAGATTTCAAAGGAACAAGATCTTCCTGTCTATAAATCAGTCCAAATTAGAATGCATAGAAAGAATTGTTTGCAGAAAAATGCAAGTGAAGTCTGTGTTGTGGATTATTTTATTAGGTTTATAATGCTGTTTAGCAAATGTTTTTGTTCATTTAACTTAGTTTAATTATATATTCTGTGTTGAGTGATTATTTTATTAGGTTTATAATGCTGTTTAGCATTTAAAATCTTCATTTCAAAGCTTTAAAAATAATGTATTAGGTGTTACTTATGACAATTTTGAGAGGGGCCTGGAACCTCTCTCCCTCACTTCCCATTGACTTACATTATAAACTGGGTTTCAATTTACAACTGTTTCCATTTACAACCATTCCTTCTGGAACCTAGCCCCGGTGTAAACTGAGGGCTACCTGAGGTGGCCCTCGTTTTACAACGGTTCAATTTACACCGTTTCAGAATAGCAACCTTTTTTTCCAGTCATGTGACTGCTATTGAAAAGCATTGAGAAGCAGTGCATTTATTAAAATAGCCAGTAGGTGGAGCTGTCCGCTTGTGTTGCAACAAAGTCAAACAAGCTGAAATTAATCAGTTTAACCAGACCTGAGCTATTGAGCAGATTTCAAAGAAACAAGATATTCCTTTCTATAAATCAGTCCAGATTGGAATGCATAGAAAGAATTGTTTGCAGAAAAATGCAAGTGAAGTCTGTGTTGTGTGATTTATTTATTAGGTTTATAATGCTGTTTAGCAAATGTTTTTGTTCATTTAACTTAGTTTAATTATATATTCTGTGTTGTGTGATTATTTTATTAGGTTTATAATGCTGTTTAGCATTTAAAATCTTCATTTCAAAGCTTTAAAAATAATGTATTAGGTGTTACTTATGACAATTTTGAGAGGGGCCTGGAACCTCTCTCCCTCACTTCCCATTGACTTACATTATAAACTGGGTTTCAATTTACAACTGTTTCCATTTACAACCATTCCTTCTGGAACCTAGCCCCGGTGTAAACTGAGGGCTACCTGAGGTGGCCCTCGTTTTACAACGGTTCAATTTACACCGTTTCAGAATAGCAACCTTTTTTTCCAGTCATGTGACTGCTATTGAAAAGCATTGAGAAGCAGTGCATTTATTAAAATAGCCAGTAGGTGGAGCTGTCCGCTTGTGTTGCAACAAAGTCAAACAAGCTGAAATTAATCAGTTTAACCAGACCTGAGCTATTGAGCAGATTTCAAAGAAACAAGATATTCCTTTCTATAAATCAGTCCAGATTGGAATGCATAGAAAGAACTGTTTGCAGAAAAATGCAAGTGAAGTCTGTGTTGTGTGATTTATTTATTAGGTTTATAATGCTGTTTAGCAAATTTTTTTGTTCATTTAACTTAGTTTAATTTATATATTCTGTGTTGTGTGATTATTTTATTAGGTTTATATTGCTGTTTAGCATTTAAAGTCTTCATTTCAAAGCTTTAAAAATAATGTATTAGGTGTTACTTATGACAGTTTTCAGAGGGGCCTGGAACCCAACTCCCTCACTTCCCATTGACTTGCATTATAAACTGGGTTTCAATTTACAACCATTCCTTCTGGAACCTAACCCCGGCGTAAACTGAGGGCTACCTGTATACATAAAATCAAGGTTTAATGTTGACATGTGGAGTGTCATGAAGGTGTAGGGGGCTTCTAAAGATTTATCCCATTGAGAATTACATTTCCTCTTAACAAAATAAAAAAAATAAAAAAAAATTATGCTTGTCTGATAAAATATTTTCTTTTTTGGCAGTGAGAGTCCAGAAATTCCATTCATAACCTATGGGAAATACTTCACCTGGCCACCAGGTGGCAAAGACACCCCAAACAGAGCATTGAAATATCCCTACCACTTCCCCGCCTTCTCAGTAGTTCAAGCCGAAAATAAGGAAAAGTAGAGAGATAAAAAGGGGTAAAGAGGTGCCATAAGAATGTTGCCACTACACTATTTCAGGGCGGGTTCTATGACTCTTACTGCCAAGAAAGAAAATCAGGAAAGCATAAACATTTTCTTTCTAATGGCAGTGGGAGTCCACAAATTCCATTCATAACATATGGGAAACCAATACCCAAGCTGTGGAATCCACAAAAACTTTTAGGGATGGAAAAGTAGGAAAATGCAGTGCTTAAATACTAGGCACCACCGCTTGAAGAACCTTTATCCCAAAAGATGCCTCTGCTGAGGCAAAAATATCAAATTGTTAAAATTTCATGAAGGTATGTAACAAGGACCAGGTAGCAGTCTTAAATATCTGCTCAACTGAAGCCTGATTCTTGAAAGCCCAGGAAGTAGACACTGCATGGGTACAATGTGCCGAAATCCAGGATGGAGGCTGCTGACCAATTTCTATATAAGCCTTCAAACTTCTGAGCCAGAAGGATAGAGTAACAGCTGTGGCCTTCTGACCCTTGCACTAACCAGAAAGCAGGATAAATAAGGAAGATTATTGATTAAATTCCTTTGTAGCATGAAGATAAAACTTTATGCAATAACCTCTCCTTGAAAGGAGGAGGATTGGGACAAAGAGATGGAACAACAATATATGATTGATATTATGAGTTAAGACAACCTTAGGTACAAACCCTGTCTCTGTCCGAAGTACAGCTTATCCGAATGCTACACTATTTAAGGCGGATCACACTGGAAGGCAGACAATTTTAAAACTCTACGACTGGATGAAATAGCTAACAGAAACAAGACTTTACAAGTTAGTAACTTAATATTAACATAATGCATAGGCTCAAACAGAGCCTGTTGAAAAACTCTAAGAACAAGGTTAAAGCTCCATGGAGGAGCAATAGGTTTGAAAACAGCTCTTATTCTAACAGTAGCTTGAACAAATGACTAAACATATGGCAAACAAGCCAACTTATTATGCAACAATACAGAAAAAGCAGAAATCTGACCTTTAAGAGAACTAACCCACAGGTCCTTCTCCAAACGCATGCTGACAGAATCTATGACGATCCCTAGGAAGTTCACTCTTGTGTTTTGCAGGTTTAATTTCCAGTCATGCGTCTGAAGATACCAGAGTAACTTCTCTGTGTTAGATGTTGCTAAATGTAAAGATGGTGGCTGAACCAAGATGTTGTTTAAGTATGGTGCTACCGCAATGCAATGTAGTCCGACTACAGCGAGGAGGGCCCCAATACTTTTGTAAAAATCCTGGGAGCTGTAGCTAGGCCAAATGGGAAAGCTATGAATTGGTAATGCTTGTCCAGAAAAGCAAAACAAAGGTACTGGTAATGATCTTGGTGAATTGGAATATGAAGGTATGCATCCTTCAGATCTATGGCAACCATGAATTGAACTTTCTGCCCGAGAAGAAGAATGGTCCTGATAGTTTCCATTTTGAAAGAGGGTACCCTTACAAATTTGTTAAGGCACTTCAAGTCTGGTACTCCTGGGCGTTTCAGACTTTGTTGTTGAAGCACTCATCTGTGTATTGTTTGGATGAAATTTGGATGAAAGAAGGGACCCCGAATCAGAATGTCCTTCCTCAGAGGCACTCTCCAAGGTGGAAAAGATGACATCTCCACTAGGTCCGCATACCAGATACTGTGAAGCCACGCGAGGACTATTAGAATTACTGATGCTCTCTCCTGTTTAATACAAGCAATAACTCATGGAAGGAGAGCAAACGGAGAAAACAGGTATGACAGCCTGAAATCCCAAGGAACCGCCACAGCATCTATCAGATCGGCCTGTGGATCTCTTGACTTCGACCATACCTTGGCACTTTGCAGAGCCACCATCAGATCCAACTCTGGCACCCCCCATTTGAGGGTTAAGTTGGAGAACACCTCCAGATGGAGTTCCCACTCCCCAGGATGAAAAATCTGTCTGCTCAGGAAATCTCCACTCCTGGAATGTGGATGGCAGATAGACAATAATTGTGAGCTTCTGCCCACTGAACAATCCAAGTCACCTCCTACATGGCTAAGGAACTCAGAGTTCCTCCCTGGTGGTTGACGTAAACCAATTAGGTGAAATTGTCCGACTTGAACCAAGCTAAGGACAACTGAGGCCAAGTCATCAGAGCACTGTAAATCGCTTTCAACCCCAAGATGTTAAAGAGAGCAGACTCTTCCGAGTCCATAAACCTTGCGCCCTAAACACGACCCAGACTGTTTCTCAACCCAGCAGGTTGGCGCCCGTGGTCCCATCACCCAGGAATATCTCTAGAAGTACGCGCCCTGAGACAGATACTCCTGAGAAATCACTACAAGAGAAAGTCTTTTATCGACTGATCTAGATCTATCCTCTAAGACAGATCCAAATGTTCTCCGTACTATGGAAAAAAGCAAAAGGAATGATGTTCATGATAACCATCAGACCAATGCCCTCTATACAATGAGTCACTGAAAAGTGAAAGTAAAAATCAACTGCATATAGATCCAAACTCCCAACCTTCTGGTTGCAAAATGGCTAAGCAATTTACCTTACCGGACTACAAGAGCTCACTGTTGGCCGGACAGAAGACTGCAGATAAAGGAAAATGAATAAATCCTTGCTTATCTAACCACTGATAGAAATCTTCCCCTAGATAGAGAATCTATTAAGGTCCCCAAATAAATCACCCTTGTAGATGAAAACAAGGGAACTCTTCTCCAGATACGTTTCCCATCCATGGGAAAGTAGATTGGACAAGATCTCTTGAAAGAGAGTTTGCTTGGAGGAGGATGACACCTGAAACATATATTTTCCAGAAGAGCACCCTTGCAATACCCCAAGACCTAAAAGACCTTCTTTCTAGGATGACAAAGCTCAGAAACTTGAGAAGATCCCGAATAATGGGAACACTAAATACACATCCTTCAGGTCTATGTTCATTATGAACAGGCCCTCTTGACCCAAAGGAGAATGGATACTACTCTGAAGGTCAAAACCTGAGAAACTTGAGGTAAATACCTATATCCCATTCCCAGACTGGGACTGGAACTATCACTCCCAGAGAAGAAGGCCCTGAACCCAGTTCAAGGAGTGCCTCTCATCATACCTGGATTGCAGAAACTATAGAAGGAGAAATCTGCCTCTGGGAGGAAATCTTAGATAGGACTCCAAGGGACATGACTGACCCTGCAGAAATAGGAAAAACTGGCTATAGTCTCTCTCTTTTGATGTGAGGTAGAAAAACCCAAAAAGTCAGAGGATTGAAATTATGCATATCAAATTGGAGTGTTCTACCTAGGTAGAATAATAATGGCAGCCCGCATGCGCAGTATGCCTTGTCCTGAACCCACACATGGGCAAAACTGATTGTCAGGTGTTCTGTCGAAATCGCCGACCGCAATCCTGAGCGCACAACTGACGGGTTGCAGAATCTGACAGAACACACTGCCTGTCAGATTTTGCTGCCTTCACAGAAGCGCCGCTGTTCCACAGATTTTCTTCTTATTCAATGTAACTGAAAGGGTCTTAGCGCAGAGTAAATATTACTAAGTCACAGAGCGCTGGTCCAAAACAGGAAAACTTAAATTATGGTTACCTGATCATTTTCTTTTCTTCTGACGGGAAGAGTCCACAGCTGCATTAATTTCTTTTGGGAATTCAGAACCTGGCCACCAGGAGGAGGCAAAGACATCCCAGCCAAAGGCTTAAATACCTCCCCCCACTTCCCTCATCCCCCAGTCATTCTGCCAAGGGAACAAGGAACAGTAGGAGAAATATCAGGGTGAAAAAAGTACCGGAAGAAAAAAAAAAAACTAAGCTGTGGACTCTTCCCGTCAGAAGAAAAGAAAATGATCAGGTAAGCATAATTTAAGTTTTTCTTCTTAAACGGGAAGAGTCAACTGGAAGTACTTGGTCAAGACTCAGAGCAGCCAGATCTCCGACCCCCACTCCAAGGTAACGGATCCAGTCCAAAAAGGATTGGCAACGTCCGAAGACAAAGAATACAAGATTCTCCGAACCACAACCCAGGAGAAAAAGGAGAGGCCTAAAAGGGAACGAATCCATGGGAGAACAACTCTGACCATTATTTAAATCTTGCTTGCTACCACAAAGCCATAACAGAAATAATACGTGCTCGGGTTCCAGAACCCCTACACAGCTCCCTTCCTAAAGAAGGAACACTCCCAAACAAGGGAGATAGGACACTGAACTACAGCGTCCCAGTAGTAGAATTCAGTCCCCTGACCTCTTGCACGCAAGGAAGGGCAAAACCCCTCAGAAAAAACGAGAAGAGGAGGCCCTTTTCGGGGCCTCAGTGGATACTGTAACACCTCTAAACCTCCCCAAAGGAGGGCAAATGCAAAGGAACCGTATCCCCAGCCATATGCATGGAGAAGAGAGGTAGAGAAACGGTAAAAAACAATTGAAAGAGATCAATCAGTCATACCGACAGCTCAATTGAGACAAACAACCACAAGCCCACATCCAGATGCAATAGCTGCCCCTGACAATAACTGTAAGATCCCGCCTGAGAGACAGCAAAACTAACCGTCAGGCAGTTACCAAATCTCAGACAAGAGACATGGCCATAAGCCAGACCCCCAGAATCCGGGACCGGTCGAATGTTCTAGACCCCTGAGGAACCATCAAGTTGCCTCATACGTAGGAGCACACCCTGGGCAGTACATCCCACATCCCCATGTCCTTGAACATTGGATGCTCAAAATAGATTCAGACCAAGAGCCTAGAAGACCTCTTAAGAGGCCTAAGAAGATGGCAAGAGACTGTAGTTTTCAAAGAAAGTGGAAAACAGCACACCTTTCTTGTCTGTGTGGGGCACGGAATACTAGACTTGCCAAGTCCACTTCAATATCCAAAAAACAAAAAGATTCCAGCCTCCACAGTAAATAAAAGACCTTTATTTTTCACATATGGGGTCCCAGAACAAACATACAACGTTTCAAGCCAGTATTAGGCCCTTAGTCATGTCATGATACTGGAAAAAGGAAGTAATCAGGACATACCCGAACTTCCAGACACAGATGACCCAACCACCCAAGATTGGAACAAAAGCAGCTCCAGCAACTACTAGGGGCACCTGCGACTAGGCCACAAAAACAGACATCCAGAAGATACCAAGAGTGAAAACGAAAATCGCCATCCAATCTGGTACCCCCTACACCCAGAGGTCAACCAAACCTCCAACCCCATGGGAATTGAGAACTTCGGTTCCAAGGCCAGAGGCCTCTCATGATGAGCCTTAGCAGGCTCCGAGCCCTGAACCCCCTCGACAGTAGGAACGGGAGGAGGACCGATACAACCCTCCATCTTCTAACCAAGTGAACAACCCAGCACCCGAGAAGGATAACCAGCACACCTGCAAAACATGGGTGACATGAACTGTAAGGAACAGCATGGAAAATCGAAATCCCGAAGCGATAAACTAAAAAAACATAACTATGTCGGTATATAGTACTGTGCAACTTCCGAGGAAGTGCCCACACGACCACAAAATCGCAAGTATCAGTTCTGGAGAAGAAACGTTACCAAAACTGAAAATTATAACAGACATGAGCTTCGTAAAACAAATCAAACACATCCTAACCAGATCAAATAAAATGAAGGCAGCACCCGTGGGTGAACGCCCAAGGAGAATGGGCACACTAACAGGACCAGCCGATCAGAGGCCCCATTCTCCTAAGCTCAGAACTGGAACAGATACTTAAAAGAAATAAAAAACGGAGACATCAAGGAGATTAGCTTCATCCCCATACGTCTAACCCAATTTACCATCCGTCACAGAAGACCGAGGATCCCTCGGCCCAATAGGGCTGGAATCCTCCAGCACCGCCAAAACATGCCTTAGTAGGACACGAAGACGTGCCAGTCTATAATGGAAGGCAAAATGTTCCCCCGCCGGATCAATGGACGACCCCAGCCCGAGGGAGGGGCCCCTGAAGCCTCAGAGGCCATCGTTTTCCCAGAAGGTCGAACTGACTCAGGCAATCTTACGCTCGACGGACCCTAGTTAACAGAACACAGACAGTATCTTAAAAATACTTCTCTTGGGAGATATAAAATGTGCCAGTGCCATAGATATGCCCATGCGGAACCGTGCCGTAACCTCTGGAGGAAACAAGCCCCCTTCCGGAAAAGGGAGTAACGGCCATAGGGACACCTGCTTGCGTAGTAAAAGAAGGTTCTGGGGCACGCACCTCACAGGACATGGAATCCTCAGGGGCGGATGGCTCACCGCACTCTAAGTTCCCTGATTCGGGGGAAGAGAGTACTCTAGAATGGCAATCAGAACATAACTGATGGGCATGGATAACCTGGGCCATTTCATACTCCTCACAAGACGTATACTCCGAGTCTGAGATGTCCATCTCTAAAAAATCAGAATCGTCCATAACTTGGAGATTGCAAATATGGACAAAAACTAAAACGGCACCTTACACCCCCAATGGCTGGGGCACTCACCACCTCCTGTGAACCAGACACTAATGAACAGACTCTCTACGTCGCCACTCGGTCAAGAACGGAAATACGTGACCACACCCAGTCACGAGGTGCACCACACCCAGTCAGCAAAAAAGGCGCGCCCGTACAAAAGGACCGCACAGACTGATAAGGCTGTTATGTTCCGAATAGCCATGAGCCCAAGCCTCACTACACATTAGACAGAATCACATAAAGTCCCCCCTTTTCATTAACCCCCCCACAGGAGATACTAACCCTTGATACCATAAGATAAAAGGAGTCCCACTGGGACCCTGACTTCTTTTGTTAACATTACATTCACATATTGAAATAAAATGAAACGATCTTACCATAATCTACGCCGTGTAACAGGAACACGGCCCTTCAAGTGTGACAGATATTGCTTCTGACATGGACTAGAGTGAATTAAGGCAGACAGTAAAACTCATCAATGCTGATTGCCAAGGAGCTGTTAACATGAGTTGGGATGGTTTCGCAGAAACGACACTCCCTGCATCTACGGACTCTAACTTTCATCCATGCTCTTACTGAGAGGCTGACAGGATTACTTAAAACTCCAGTCCCATTTCGAAGAGTACTACCCTCCATAAGAGACTATCTTCAATCTTCCGACACTTCTCTGCCAACCTCCTGTGACGAAAGGCAAAGAATGACTGGGGGATGAGGGAAGTGGGGGAGGTATTTAAGCCTTTGGCTGGGGTGTCTTTGCCTCCTCCTGGTGGCCAGGTTCTAAATTCCCAAAAGTAATGAATGCAGCTGTGGACTCTTCCCGTTAAGAAGCAAAGAGTCTCACTTGAAATTATCCTATTTTAAACCTGCTTAAACAATAAGAGGTGCAGTATCACAAGGAAAATGTAATATAATAAAATTAATCACAATTTAATAGATCATAAAACAATCAATTGAAATGGATATCATATCTAGAAAAATCAATACAATCACGCTAAAAAAATCATAAATAATGATAATACAATAACCACTATGTGGAAAGAAAGTCACTTGTAAGTCCCAGGTCGTGTATATAGCCACACAAAATCAAAGGTGCAATGGAGACTCTAGGAGCAAACAAACAGAGAAGCCCATTATAGGTGGCAGTGATAATTCTAAAGGTAACTCTTGTTACTTACACCGTAACTTAGTGCTCCGATATCAACCACAAAGTTGGAATGGTTCCAGCACTGCCCTTCGTTCTCGTAGGTTGCTTTTTAGTCAATCACCACTTGTACCGATCAAAATACTTTTTCGCCTCACAGGAATCCTGATGATCGCCTGTTTGTAATCCTATACACTCCAGTAAGTGCTTCAAAAAACTTTGCTGCTAATCACTTGTCTTTAGAGCAAACTTTCCCCTTCCCTGGATGTAGTAAGTTCCTGCTCCTAGATTCTCCATTGCACCTTTGATTTTGTGTGGCTATGCGACTTTCTTTCCACATAGTGGTTATTGTATTGTGTCATTATTTATGATTTTTTTAGCGCGATTATATTGATTTTTCTGTCTATGATATCCATTTCAATTGATTGTTTTATGATCTATTAAATTGTGATTCATTTTATTATATTACATTTTCCTTGTGATACTGCACCTCTTGTTGTTTAAGCAGGTTTAAAATAGGATAATTCCAAGTGAGACTCTTTCCTGTTTTGGACCAGCGCTATGTGAAAAATTTGATTTATATTCTGATTACAGTCTAATCTACCCAGCGTTAGTTAGTAGATAGTGTGGAAATATAAACTATGTGGGACAAGTAATCCAAAACACAAAAGCTTTATAGTAAGATACAGAGAACAATGTTTACATCTAAAAATGGTGATATTTGTGCTGCCATGCTATTGGCCGATGCAACTGCATGAATAATGAGTGAGTCTATCCTTTATTTTGGGGCGGTCGTTGTAACAAATTTTATCACCTCTTTCACTTTACCCTTCCTATTACTTAGTATAGGCAAAGAGAATGACTGGGGGGTGGAGTCAAGGGAGGAGCTATATAGACAGCTCTGCTGTGGTGCTCTTTGCCACTTCCTGTTAGCAGGAGGATAATATCCCACAAGTAAAGGATGAATCCGTGGACTCATCGTATCTAGTAGAAGAAATAGAATTATTTAATATATGCCAGCTTCGTTTTGAAAAATTAGTAAGTGCATTTAATTCTCTAACACTTAAAGTGATGATAAAGTTGCTGCATATGCTATCATTATTTATGTTTAAGAGTAATGTGGGACCATAGTCGCTATGTTTATTTGTTAAAAAATCCACAATAAACATTTATAATCAATTGATTTCTAAAACATCGTCTACTGTTCATTGCTCATCCCACGTCTGACTTCCTGTTGTATATCGAGCTGTAGCAGAGAGCGGTCCAACCCTGCCCCCTACGTAATTATTTTGCTTGCTCCCAATACATACCATTGGTGCATGCGTTAATCAGAAGTAAACGTCACAATGTAAACAATGAAATCGGCGATTCATTGTTTACATTTGTGAATGAAACACGTATATATGTTTTGCTCCAATCCAGATCCCCTAGCCTAAACTAGGTTACTAACGTAACTTGGAATTTCCTAGTGTTACTACCACACATACATTAAACGGGTGCGCTCATGGGATGATTGACATCCAGCAATGACTCGCGCATTCGCTATAGACGAATGGGGAGTGTCAGAAAAAGTCCAGGTCGCCTATCGGCCTGGATTTCAATAGGCTAAAGAGAAAACGTGATCCCAATATTTTAAAAAAAAAAAAAACGCAGCCGGGGTAGACTACGGAACGATAGAAATCTGAAGATTGAAATGTAATAAAAGTTTAAATAATTAAAATTATTACAATTCATAAATGAAACTCATACTAAATTAAAGAGAGTAAGCTTAGGGCGGTTGTGTAGACACGCAACTTTACCATCACTTTAAACTAACAAATGGTGTAATTGTTAAAGCTTTACAAAAGAAATTATTTCTAACCCTTTAACAGCTTTGCTGTGGTGCTCTTTGCTTCCTCCTGCTGGCTAGGAGTGATATTCCCAACAGTAATTGATGATTCTGTGGACTCACCGTAAGTTAGGAAAGAAATTGATCATTAAAATAAATTAGATAGTTGCTTAAAATTGTATGCTCTAATTGAATCATAAAAGAAAAAAAAACAGAATTTATGTTTACCTGATAAATTACTTTCTCCAACGGTGTGTCCGGTCCACGGCGTCATCCTTACTTGTGGGATATTCTCCTCCCCAACAGGAAATGGCAAAGAGCCCAGCAAAGCTGGTCACATGATCCCTCCTAGGCTCCGCCTTCCCCAGTCATTCGACCGACGTAAAGGAGGAATATTTGCATAGGAGAAATCATATGATACCGTGGTGACTGTAGTTAAAGAAAATAAATTATCAGACCTGATTAAAAAACCAGGGCGGGCCGTGGACCGGACACACCGTTGGAGAAAGTAATTTATCAGGTAAACATAAATTCTGTTTTCTCCAACATAGGTGTGTCCGGTCCACGGCGTCATCCTTACTTGTGGGAACCAATACCAAAGCTTTAGGACACGGATGAAGGGAGGGAGCAAATCAGGTCACCTAGATGGAAGGCACCACGGCTTGCAAAACCTTTCTCCCAAAAATAGCCTCAGAAGAAGCAAAAGTATCAAATTTGTAAAATTTAGTAAAAGTGTGCAGTGAAGACCAAGTCGCTGCCTTACATATCTGATCAACAGAAGCCTCGTTCTTGAAGGCCCATGTGGAAGCCACAGCCCTAGTAGAATGAGCTGTGATTCTTTCAGGAGGCTGCCGTCCGGCAGTCTCGTAAGCCAATCTGATGATGCTTTTAATCCAAAAAGAGAGAGAGGTAGAAGTTGCTTTTTGACCTCTCCTTTTACCAGAATAAACAACAAACAAAGAAGATGTTTGTCTAAAATCCTTTGTAGCATCTAAATAGAATTTTAGAGCACGAACTACATCCAAATTGTGCAACAAACGTTCCTTCTTTGAAACTGGATTCGGACACAAAGAAGGCACGACTATCTCCTGGTTAATGTTTTTGTTAGAAACAACTTTCGGAAGAAAACCAGGTTTAGTACGTAAAACCACCTTATCTGCATGGAACACCAGATAAGGAGGAGAACACTGCAGAGCAGATAATTCTGAAACTCTTCTAGCAGAAGAAATTGCAACCAAAAACAAAACTTTCCAAGATAATAACTTAATATCAACGGAATGTAAGGGTTCAAACGGAACCCCCTGAAGAACTGAAAGAACTAAATTGAGACTCCAAGGAGGAGTCAAATGTTTGTAAACAGGCTTGATTCTAACCAGAGCCTGAACAAAGGCTTGAACATCTGGCACAGCTGCCAGCTTTTTGTGAAGTAACACAGACAAGGCAGAAATCTGTCCCTTCAAAGAACTTGCAGATAATCCTTTCTCCAAACCTTCTTGAAGAAAGGATAGAATCTTAGGAATTTTTACCTTGTCCCAAGGGAATCCTTTAGACTCACACCAACAGATATATTTTTTCCATATTTTGTGGTAGATTTTTCTAGTTACAGGCTTTCTGGCCTGAACAAGAGTATCAATGACAGAATCTGAGAACCCTCGCTTTGATAAGATCAAGCGTTCAATCTCCAAGCAGTCAGTTGGAGTGAGACCAGATTCGGATGTTCGAACGGACCTTGAACAAGAAGGTCTCGTCTCAAAGGTAGCTTCCATGGTGGAGCCGATGACATATTCACCAGGTCTGCATACCAAGTCCTGCGTGGCCACGCAGGAGCTATCAAGATCACCGATGCCCTCTCCTGATTGATCCTGGCTACCAGCCTGGGGATGAGAGGAAACGGCGGGAATACATAAGCTAGTTTGAAGGTCCAAGGTGCTACTAGTGCATCTACTAGAGTCGCCTTGGGATCCCTGGATCTGGACCCGTAGCAAGGAACCTTGAAGTTCTGACGAGAGGCCATCAGATCCATGTCTGGAATGCCCCACAATTGAGTAATTTGGGCAAAGATTTCCGGATGGAGTTCCCACTCCCCCGGATGAAATGTCTGACGACTCAGAAAATCCGCTTCCCAATTTTCCACTCCTGGGATGTGGATTGCAGACAAGTGGCAGGAGTGAGTCTCCGCCCATTGAATGATTTTGGTCACTTCTTCCATCGCCAGGGAACTCCTTGTTCCCCCCTGATGGTTGATGTACGCAACAGTCGTCATGTTGTCTGATTGAAACCGTATGAACTTGGCCTTTGCTAGCTGAGGCCAAGCCTTGAGAGCATTGAATATCGCTCTCAGTTCCAGAATATTTATCGGGAGAAGAGATTCTTCCCGAGACCAAAGACCCTGAGCTTTCAGGGGTCCCCAGACCGCGCCCCAGCCCATCAGACTGGCGTCGGTCGTGACAATGACCCACTCTGGTCTGCGGAAGCTCATCCCCTGTGACAGGTTGTCCAGGGACAGCCACCAACGGAGTGAATCTCTGGTCCTCTGATCTACTTGTATCGTCGGAGACAAGTCTGTATAGTCCCCATTCCACTGACTGAGCATGCACAGTTGTAATGGTCTTAGATGAATTCGCGCAAAAGGAACTATGTCCATTGCCGCTACCATCAAACCTATTACTTCCATGCACTGCGCTATGGAAGGAAGAGGAACAGAATGAAGTATTTGACAAGAGTTTAGAAGTTTTGATTTTCTGGCCTCTGTCAGAAAAATCCTCATTTCTAAGGAGTCTATTATTGTTCCCAAGAAGGGAACCCTTGTTTTTCTTAGCACCGCTAGAAGGGACCCTAGTACCTTTGTTATTGAGCGCCTTTTCTAGTTCATCGAACCAGAAACACGCTGCTGTAGTGACAGGAACAATGCATGAAATTGGTTGTAGAAGGTAACCTTGCTGAACAAACATCTTTTTAAGCAAACCCTCTAATTTTTTATCCATAGGATCTTTGAAAGCACAACTATCTTCTATGGGTATAGTGGTGCGTTTGTTTAGAGTAGAAACCGCCCCCTCGACCTTGGGGACTGTCTGCCATAAGTCCTTTCTGGGGTCGACCATAGGAAACAATTTCTTAAATATGGGGGGAGGGACGAAAGGTATACCGGGCCTTTCCCATTCTTTATTTACAATGTCCGCCACCCGCTTGGGTATAGGAAAAGCTTCGGGGGGCCCCGGGACCTCTAGGAACTTGTCCATTTTACATAATTTCTCTGGAGTGACCAAATTCTCACAATCATCCAGAGTAGATAACACCTCCTTAAGCAGAGCGCGGAGATGTTCCAATTTAAATTTAAATGTAATCACATCAGGTTCAGCTTGTTGAGAAATTTTCCCTGAATCTGAAATTTCTCCCTCAGACAAAACCTCCCTGGCCCCCTCAGACTGGTGTAGGGGCACTTCAGAACCAATATCATCAGCGTCCTCATGCTCTTCAGTATTTTCTAAAACAGAGCAGTCGCGCTTTCGCTGATAAGTGGGCATTTTGGCTAAAATGTTTTTGATAGAATTATCCATTACAGCCGTTAATTGTTGAACACTAAAAAACTCTAAGCCATCTCCGTGGAGATGTTGCCTGTACAACGGCAAAGAGAATGACTGGGGAAGGCGGAGCCTAGGAGGGATCATGTGACCAGCTTTGCTGGGCTCTTTGCCATTTCCTGTTGGGGAGGAGAATATCCCACAAGTAAGGATGACGCCGTGGACCGGACACACCTATGTTGGAGAAATTGTGTTTAGTATCCCTTTAAGTATATATCCTAGAAGAAAGACCACAATAATTTGGTAACACACATTATAGCACATCAACTTTCTAAAGAGGTTTCTATTTTTAACACTCACCTTCCTCAGGCCCAATCTGCAAACTACTGGAGCACATGTAGGCCCCATCGCCTCCTGTGAGCAAACCACCAAGAAAAGATGCATGTTCCTAAAAAAAAATTTAAAAAAATATATATATGTATATATATATATGCTGTTGGGTCTAGAAAACAACATACTAGTTGAGATACCTTTAATAAAAACAAAATGTATGCTTACCTGATAAATCTCTTTCTTTCCGGGCATGGAGAGTCCACAACGTCATTCCAATTACCAGTGGGATATTCACCTCCTGGCCAGGATATTCACCTCCTGGCCAGGAGGAGGCAAAGAGCACCCCAGCAAAGCTGTTAAGTGTAACTTCCCTTACCCTTAACCCCCATTCATTCAGCCGAAAAAAATGGAAAAAGAAGAAACACAAAAGGTATAGAGGTGCCTGAGGTTTACCGAATTATAAAGAGGGCAGGGTCGTGGACTCTCCAAGCCAGAAAAGAAAGAAATTTATCAGGTATCATTTTGTTTTCTTTTCTATGGCATGGAGAGTCCTCTACGTCATTCCAATTACTAGTAGGAACCAATACCCAAGCTAGAGGACACGGAATGAAGAGGGAGGGAGAAGAAGGCAGGAGGACCTGAACAGAAGGCACCACCGCTTGAAGAACATTTCTCCCAAAAGAGGCCTCAGCCGAGACAAAAGTATCAAATTTATAGAATTTTGAAAAAGTATGCAAAGAGGACCAATGTTGCTGCCTTGCAAATCTGTTCCACAGAAGCTACATTTTTGAAAGCCCATGATGAGGAGACAGCCCTAGTTGGATGAGCCGTAATTCTCTCAGGAGGCTGCTGTCCAGCAGTCTCATAAGCTAAACAAATGATACTTCTTAACCAGAGAGGAAAAGGGTAGTAGAGGTGGCCTTCTGACCTTTACGTTTTCCAGAGAAAATCACAAACAGGGCAGAAGATTGCCGAAAATCTTTAGTTGCTTGAAGGTAAAATATTAAAGCATGCAAAATATCTAGGTTATGCAGAAGACGTTCCTTATGGGAAGAAGGATTAGGACAAAAAGAAGGAACAACAATTTCCTGATTAATGTTTCGATCAGACACCACCTTAAAGAGAAAAACATAATTTATGCTTACCTGATAAATTTATTTCTCTTGTGATCTATCGAGTCCACAGATTCATCCATACTTGTGGGATATTCTCCTTCCCTACAGGAAGTGGCAAAGAGAGCACCCACAGCAGAGCTGTCTATATAGCTCATCCCTTAGCTCCACCCCCAGTCATTCAACCGAAGGCTAGGAAGAAAAAGGAGAAACTATAGGGTGCAGTGGTGACTGAAAGTTTTAAAATAAAAATATATTTGCCTGTCTTAATAAACAGGGCGGGCCGTGGACTCGATACATCACAAGAGAAATAAATTTATCAGGTAAGCATAAATTATGTTTTCTCTTGTAAGACGTATCGAGTCCACGGATTCATCCATACTTGTGGGATACCAATACCAAAGCTGTAGGACACGGATGAAGGGAGGGACAAGACAGGGACCTTAAACGGAAGGCACCACTGCTTGTAGAACCTTTCTCCCAAAAATAGCCTCCGAAGAAGCAAAAGTATTGAATTTGTAAAATTTGGAAAAAGTATGAAGCGAAGACCAAGTCGCCGCCTTACAAATCTGTTCAACAGAAGCCTCATTTTTAAAAGCCCATGTGGAAGCCACAGCTCTAGTAGAATGAGCAGTAATTCTTTCAGGAGGCTCTCATAGGCCAAACGGATGATGCTTTTCAGCCAAAAGGAAAGAGAGGTAACCGTAGCCTTTTGACCTCTCCGTTTACCAGAATAAACAACAAACAATGAAGATGTTTGACGGAAATCTTTAGTTGGTTGTAAGTAGAACTTTAAAGCACGATCCACATCAAGATTGTGTAACAGACATTCCTTCTTTGATGAACGATTAGGACACAGAGAAGGAACAACAATCTCTTGATTGATATTCTTATTAGAAACAACCTTAGGAAGAAACCCAGGTTTGGTACGCAAAACCACCTTATCTGCATGGAAAACAAAGTAAGGTGAATCACACTGTAAAGCAGATAGCTCAAAAACTCTTCGAGCCAAAGAAATAGCTACTAAAAATAAAACTTTCCAAGATAGAAGCTTAATATCCATGGAATGCATAGGTTCAAATGGAACCCCTTGAAGAACTTTAAGAACTAAGTTTAGGCTCCATGGCGGAGCAACAGGTTTAAATACAGGCTTGATTCTGACCAAAGCCTGACTAAATGCTTGAACGTCTGGGACATCTGCCAGACGTTTGTGTAATAGAATAGACAAAGCAGATATTTGTCCTTTTAAGGAACTAGCTGATAATCCCTTCTCCAAACCTTCTTGGAGAAAAGACAATATTCTAGGAATCCTAATCTTACTCCACGAGTAACCTTTGGATTCACACCAATAAAGATATTTGCGCCAATCTTATGATAGATCTTCCTGGTGACAGGCTTTCTAGCCTGAATCAGGGTATCAATGACCGACTCAGAGAAACCACGCTTTGATAGAATCAGGCGTTCAATCTCCAAACAGTCAGACGCAGAGAAATTAGATTTGGATGCGTGAACGGACCTTGGATTAGAAGGTCCCGCCTCATTGGCAGAGTCCACGGTAGAACCGAGGACATGTCCACTAGGTCTGCATACCAAGTCCTGCGTGGCCACGCAGGTACTATCAGAATCACCGAAGCTCTCTCCTGCTTGATTCTGGCAACCAGACGTGGGAGGAGAGGAAACGGTGGAAATAGAAAGGCCAGATTTAAGGACCAAGGCACTGCTAGAGCATCTATTAGTACCGCCTGGGGATCCTGGGACCTGGACCCGTAACGAGGAAGTTTGGAAGCTGAATCAGCAGGGCAAATACCTCCGGATGGAGTTCCCACTCCCCCGGATGAAAAGTCTGACGACTTAGGAAATTCTACTCCTGGTATGTAGATTGCTGAGAGATGGCAAGAGTGATCCTCTGCCCATCGGATTATTTTGGTTACCTCCATCATCGCTAGAGAACTCCTTGTTCCTCCTTGATGATTGATATAAGCTACAGTCGTGATGTTGTCCGACAAACCTGATGAATTTGGCCGCAGAAAGCTGAGGCCACGCCTGAAGCGCATTGAATATCGCTCTCAGTTCTAGAATGTTTATCGGGAGGAGAGATTCCTCCCGAGACCATAAGCCCTGTGCTTTCAGGGAGTTCCAGACTGCACCCCAGCCTAGCAGGCTGGCATCTGTCGTTACAATGAGCCACTCTGGCCTGCAGAAACACATTCCCTGAGACAGGTGGTCCTGAGACAACCACCAGAGAAGAGAATCTCTGGTCTCCCGGTCCAGATGCAGTTGAGGAGATAAATCTGCATAATCCCCATTCCACTGTTTGAGCATGCATAGTTGCAGTGGTCTGAGGTGTAGGCGGGCAAAAGGAACTATGTCCATTGCCGCTACCATGAGTCCGATTACCTCCATACACTGAGCCACTGATGGCCGAGGAAAGGAATGAAGAGCTCGGCAAGTGGTTAATAGTTTTGATTTTCTGACCTCCGTCAGAAATATTTTCATTTCTACCGAGTCTATCAGAGTCCCTAGGAAGGAAACTCTTGTAAGAGGGAAGAAAGAACTCTTTTTTTATGTTCACCTTCCACCCGTGAGATCTCAGAAAAGCCAACACGATGTCCGTGTGAGACTTGGCTAGCTGGAAAGTCGACACCTGAATTAAGATGTCGTCTAGATAAGGCGCCACTGCTATGCCCCGTGGCCATAGAACCGCCAGAAGGGACCATAGCACCTTTGTGAAAATTCTGGGAGCCGTGGCCAACCCAAAGGGAAGGGCCACAAACTGGTAATGCCTGTTTAGAAAGGCGAATCTGAGAAATTGATGATGATCTCTGTGAATAGGGATGTGTAGATACGCATCCTTTAAGTCCACGGTAGTCATATATTGACCCTCCTGGATCAGAGGTAGAATAGTCCGAATAGTCTCCATCTTGAATGATGGAACTTTGAGGAACTTGTTTAGAATTTTGAGATCTAAGATTGGTCTGAAAGTTCCCTCTTTTTTGGGAACCACAAAGAGGTTTGAGTAAAACCCTAGCCCCTGTTACTCTTTTGGAACTGGGCGGATCACCCCCATGGTATGTAGGTCTTCTACACTGCGTAAGAACGCCTCTCTCTTTGTCTGTTTTACAGACAATCGAGAAATGTGAAATCTCCCCCTTGGAAGGGAGTCCTTGAATTCCAGAAGATATCCCTGGGACACAATTTCTAAAGCCCAGGAATCGTGAACATCTCTTGACCAGGGCTGAGCGAAGAGATAGAGTCTGCCCCCTACTAGATCCGGTCCCGGATCGGGGGCTACCCCTTCGTGCCGTCTTGGAGGCAGCTGCAGGCTTCTTGGCCTGTTTACCCTTGTTCCAAGCCTGGTTAGGTCTCCAGACTGACTTGGATTGGGCAAAATTCCCCTCTTGCTTTGCAGCAGAGGAAGCTGAAGCGGGACCACCCTTGAAGTTCCGAAAGGAACGAAAATTATTTTGTTTGGTCCTCATCTTATTTGATCTATCCTGAGGGAGGGCATGACCTTTCCCTCCAGTGATGTCTGAAATAATTTCTTTCAGTTCAGGCCCGAATAGGGTCTTTCCTTTGAAAGGGATGTTCAAAAGTTTATATTTATTTGACACATCAGCAGACCAGGACTTAAGCCGTTAACGCCCTGCGTGCTAAAATGGCAAAACCTGAATTCTTTGCCGCTAATTTAGCCAGTTGAAATGCGGCATCTGTAATAAAAGAATTAGCCAACTTAAGGGCCTTAATTCTGTCCATAATCTCCTCTAATGGACTCTCCATCTGAAGAGCCTCTTCTAGAGCCTCGAACCAAAAAGCAGCTGCAGTAGTTACAGGAACAATGCATGCAATAGGTTGGAGAAGAAAACCTTGATGAACAAAAATTTTCTTCAGGAGACCCTCTAATTTTTTATCCATAGGATCTTTGAAAGCACAACTGTCTTCGATAGGTATAGTTGTACGCTTAGAGTAGAAATTGCTCCTTCCACCTTAGGAACTGTCTGCCACGAGTCCCGCATGGTGTCAGATATGGGAAACATTTTCTTAAAAACATGAGAGAAAGTGAACGGGATACCTGGTCTATCCCATTCCTTAGCAATAAAATTCATAATCCTCTTAGGGACTGGAAAAACATCAGTGTAAACAGGAACCTCTAAGTATTTATCCATTTTACACAATTTCTCTGGGACCACTATAGGGTCACAATCATCTAGAGTCGCTACCTCCCTGAGCAATAAGCGGAAGTGTTCAAGCTTAAATTTAAAGGCCGTCATATCAGAATCTGTCTGAGGGAGCGTCTTTCCTGAATCAGAAATTTCTCCCTCAGATAACAAATCCCTCTCCCTAACTTCAGAGCATTGTGAGGGCATATCAGATACGGCTACAAAAGCGTCAGACGGCTCAGCATTTTTTCTTAACCCAGAGCTGTCCCGCTTTCCTTGTAAACCAGGCAGTTTGGATAAAACCTCTGTGAGGGTTGTATTCATAACTGTGGCCATGTCTTGTAAAGTAAATGAATTTGACGCACTAGAGATACTTGGCGTCACTTGTGCGGGCGTTACTGGTTGTGACACTTGGGGAGAGCTAGATGGCGAACCCTCATTCACTTCTGACTGAGAATCATCTATTGCTCTATTTGTAAGTGCTAATATATGTTCGTTATAGTTTATAGACATATCAGTACAATTGGGACACATTCTAAGAGGGGGTTCCACAATGGCTTCTAAACATATTGAACAAGGATTTTCCTTGGTGTCAGACATGTTAAACAGGCTAGTAATGTAACAAGCAAGCTTGGAAAACACTGTAATCAAAGTAAATAACACTAAGAAATAAAACGGTACTGTGCCTTTAAGAGAAAAAAAGCTGCACAAATTCTGCAAAACTGTAAAAAAGCAGTAAACTCAACAAAATGTTTACAGTAGTATCATAAAGCCTTAGTAACTTTGCACAGCTATGCAAATAAACAATTAACCCCTTAATGGCAAAACCGGATTGAAAAAACGTCAAAATCGGTAAAAAAGACTTTCAGCACCTTGCCACAGCTCTGCTGTGGCGCCTACCTGCCCTTCAGAACGATTTGTGGGGGAAAAAACTTCTTTTACAGCCCTCAAACACAGCAGGAACCTCTGAAGAAGCAGTTAGATGTCTCTGAGGAAAAGAAACTGCGCAACTGAGGCGCGAAAATAGGCCCCTCCCACCTCACTCGATGTTTTGAGGCCTATCAGAAAAACACCAGAGTGTTTCTTAATTAACCATGTGGGTTAAAAAACCCTAAAACAAGCCACAATGACCCCTTAAAGTCCCTTCAAAAAAACGTTATAATTGCATCATTTACTGAATAAACAAAAACGTTTTTTTCCTAACAGTGTCACCAGTAACTAATGAGCCCTTCATGCAAGCTGAAATTCCTATCCAAATGTCTGAATACAGCTTACCCTTCCCTCATGGGGATATTGCCAGCCTTTTCTAGAATTAACACAGTCTGTCTAGAAAAATATACACTGAACATACCTCAAAGCAGTTTAGCCTGCAAACCGTTCCCCCAAGTGAAGTTTTCCTGTACTCTTCAGCCCTTGTGAGAACAGCAGTGGATCTTAGTTACAAAGTGCTAAGATCATCATCCTCCTTGCAGAAATCTTCATCCCTTTTTCTGACAGAGAGTAAATAGTACACACCGGTACCATTTAAAATAACAAACTTTTGCTTGAGAAATAAAAAACTAACATTTTTGTCACCACACTCACTCTGCCCTTCCTAGTACTTAGAGTAGGCAAAGAGAATGACTGGGGGGTGGAGCTAAGGGAGGAGCTATATAGACAGCTCTGCTGTGGGTGCTCTCTTTGCCACTTCCTGTAGGGAAGGAGAATATCTCACAAGTATGGATGAATCCGTGGACTCGTTACATCTTACAAGAGAAACCTAATTTAGTATGAAGGACCGCCTTACCTGCATGAAAAATAAGGTACAGGGAATCGTACAGCAGAGCCGAAAGCTGAGAAACTCTGCGAGCGGAAGAAATAGCAATAAGAAACAAAACCTTCCAAGATAACAATTTTAAATCAACAACATGCATCGCCTCAAACAGAGCCAGCTGCAAAACTTTTAAGAACTAGATTAAGGCTCCAAGGAGGAGCAACAGGTTTAAACACAGGCCTAATTCTGACCAGGACCTGAACAAAAGCTTAAACATCTGGCAAATCTTCCAGACGTTTGTGCAAAAGAATAGACAGAGCAGAAATCTGACCATTCAGAGTACTGACTGACAAACCTTTCTCCAGTCCACAGGCTGGCGTCCGTGGTCATTATCACCCAGGAGGGTCTCAGGAAGCATTTGCCCCGAGACAGACGGTCCTAAGAAATCCACCACAAGAGGGACCACCACCATAAAAAGGGAACCTGCAGGTACGCGTCCTTTAATCCTTAATTAATCCTCTTGAATCCAAGAAAGAACGAAAATAAATAAATAGTTTCCCACTGGAAGGACGGTCCACTAAGAAATTTCAGTAGACTCTGAAATCTAAAAGGCGGTCTGAAGGTTCCCTCTGTTTTGGGAACCCCAAACCGATTGGGATATCAAATCCAGAACCTGTACCTGCATGGGAACTGGAACAATTATTCCCAAGTCTGAGAGGTCTCCTACACATTTTAAGAACGCCTCTCTATGTGTCTGAACTACAGATAATCTTGAAAAACAAACTCTGCCTCAGGAGAGCTTTTGATCGAACCCAATCCCGAGCAAGGACTTAAAGTCTGCCCCTTACAAGATCCGATCCCGGATCGGGAGCATGTCCTTCATGTTGTCCTGATTCAACATCAGGCTACTTTTTTATTTTTATTTTTTTTAAACTTCAAATTTTCAAAAGACATTATTTCCCTCAAGCCAGGTCCCAACAGGGACTTCATCTTGTAAGGAATCACTAAATCTTAGACTTAGAGCATACCTCCGTGGAACAAGGCTCTAACCATAAAGTCCTGTGAGCTGGAACAGAGCAAACTATGTTCCCAGTCTGATAAGTTAAAGAATTTGAAATAAAGGAAATAGTCAAATTGAAAACCTTAATCCTGTCCTGGATTTTATCCAGGGAAGTTTCTGATTTAGTAGCATTAGACAATGCGTCAAGCCAATCCGCCGTTGCACTAGTGACGGTAGACAAGTACACCCCTAGTTGCCTGTGTAAACCCTGGTGTACATCCCACATGTAATCTTTGTCCATGGGACTTATCCTCTAAAGGTAGAGTAGTTCACGGATCCAAGCTGAGACTACTCCGTCCCCCCCCAGAAAATGTTTGTACAGCCTCTTTAGCTGAGTCAGAGATGGGAAACAGTTTTGTACACATAAGGAATGCCTCCATCCTTATATTCACTAGACGCACTTAGTATAGATTATTCCGGAAATGTCAATACTGGACGTATTATGTTGGGGACGCCCAGGATAGATAAAATACTAAAATAACATTCCATCTGAGTCTGAAAATTCTCTCACAGACAATCCTAACGTACTTTCCTCCTTCAGTAACATGGAGGAACCATGAGGAAAAACAACTACAAAAATAATTCCTTAGGTAATGTTTTCTACCTCGTGGGAAAAAAACATAATGTATCATAACTCTGAGTAGAGTGTAAAAGGAAGTGCAGTGCACTACATGTGGGCCCTTAATTTTTGTGGGACAATATAGGAGAAAATTGTGGCAAAAACTTGACTATCCTCAACAGACTCCAAAACAGCAATGGCTTTAGAGGGAGTAAGATAATAAAAATATTTTAAACCTTAAAAGTAACTTTATTGTTGTGCGCTTTTGTTCCATCCTAAGACACAAAGGATGAATTAACAAATAAACCGTTGAAATTCTTCAATAAAATTTACACATAAAAAAACGTTACTGTCTTTTTAAATCATAAAAGTAACCTTATTTTTGTGTGCTTTTGTACCATCCAAGTCACAAAGGATGTAACAACAAATAAACAGCTGAAATTCTTCAATAATATGTACACATACAAAACGTTACTGTCTCTTCAAATCATAAAAGTAACTTTATTTTTGTGTGTTCTTGTACCATCCAAGTCACAAAGGATGGATCAACAAATAAACAGCTGAAAATCTTCAATAAAATTTACACATACAAAAACATAATTTATGTAAGAACTTACCTGATAAATTCATTTCTTTCATATTAGCAAGAGTCCATGAGCTAGTGACGTATGGGATATACATTCCTACCAGGAGGGGCAAAGTTTCCCAAACCTTAAAATGCCTATAAATACACCCCTCACCACACCCACAATTCAGTTTAACGAATAGCCAAGAAGCGGGGTGATAAGAAAGGAGCGAAAGCATCAAAAATAAGGAATTGGAATAATTGCGCTTAATACAAAAAATCATAACCACCACAAAAAGGGTGGGCCTCATGGACTCTTGCTAATATGAAAGAAATGAATTTATCAGGTAAGTTCTTACATAAATTATGTTTTCTTTCATGTAATTAGCAAGAGTCCATGAGCTAGTGATGTATGGGATAGCAGATACCCAAGATGTGGAACTTCCACGCAAGAGTCACTAGAGAGGGAGGGATAAAATAAAGACAGCCAATTCCGCTGAAAAATTAATCCACTACCCAAATCAAAAAGTTTCAATTTTTATAATGAAAAAAACTGAAATTATAAGCAGAAGAATCAAACGGAAACAGCTGCCTGAAATACCATTCTACCAAAACTGCTTCTAAAGAAGAGAAAACATCAAAATGGTAGAATTTAGTAAAAGTATGCAAAGAAGACCAAGTCAATGCTTTGCAAATCTGATCAACAGAAGCTTCATTCTTAAAAGCCCAGGAAGTAGATACTTACCTAGTAGAATGAGCCGTAATCCTCTGAGGCGGGAATCAACCCGACTCCAAATAAGCATGATGAATCAAAAGTTTAACCAAGATGCCAAAGAAATGGCAGAAGCCTTTTGACCTTCCTAAAACCAGAAAAGATAACAGACTAGAAGTCTGTCTGAAATCTGAATAGCTTCAACATAGTATTTCAAAACTCTTACCATATCCAAAGAATGTAAGAATCTTACCAAAGAAGTCTTAGGAAAAGACAATAATTCCTCCCTAATGTTGATAGAATTCACAACTTTAGGTAAGAATTGAAATGAGGATAGCAAAAACCACCTTATCCTGATGAAAAAAATCAGAAAAAGGAGATTCACAAGAAAGAACAGATAATTCAAAAACTGTTCTAGCTGAAGAGATGTCTAAAAAGAACAATACTTTCCATGAAAGTAAATAATGTCTAGAGAAAGCATATGCTCAAATAGAAGAGCCTGTAAAGCCTTCAGAACCAAATTAAGACTCCAAGGAGGAGAAATTGGCTTAATGACAGGTTTGATAAGAACCAAAGCCTGAACAAAATAATGAATATCAGGAAGTAACGCTGCCTTATCCTGATGAAAAATCAGAAAAGGAGAAAAGTAATTTAATGTCCAGAGAATGCATAGGTTCAAACGGAGGAGCCTGTAAAGCCCTCAGTACCAAATTGAGACTCCAAGGAGGAGAGATTGACTTAATGACAGGCTTGATACGAACCAAAGCCTGTACAAAACAATGAATATCAGAATGATTAGCAATCTTTCTGTGAAAAAGAACAGAAAGAGTAGAGATTTGTCCTTTCAAAGAACTTGCAGACAAAACCTTATCCAAACCATCCTGAAAAATTGTAAAATTATAGGAATTCTAAAAGAATGCCACGAGAATTTATGAGAAGAACACCAATAAATGTAAGTCTTCCAAACTCGATAATAAAACTTTCTAGAGACAGATTTACAAACCTGTAACATAGTATTAATCACTGAGTCAGAGAAACCTCTATGACTAAGAATCAAGCGTTAAATCTCCATACCTTCAAATTTAATGATTTGAGATCCTGATGAAAAAATGGGCCTTGAGATAGAAGGTCTGGTCTTAACGGAAGTGTCCTAGGTTGGCAACTGGCCATCCGAATGAGATCCGCATACCAAAACCTGTGAGGCCATGCTGGAGCCACCAGCAGTACAAACGAACGCTCCATTAGAATTTTAGAAATCACTTTTGGAAGAACTAGAGGTGGAAAGATATAGGCAGAATGATAATTCCAAGGAAGTGTCAATGCATACGCTACTTCCGCCTGAGGATCCCCGGACCTGAATAGGCCCCTGGGAAGTTCCTTGTTTAGACGAGATGCCAACAGAACTATTTCTGGAAGTCCTCACATCTGAGAAATTGAAAAACATATCTGGGTAAAGAGACCATTCTCCCGGATGTAAAGCTTGATTAACAGAGATAATCCGCTTCCCAAATGTCTATACCTGGGAAAAAGACCACAGAATTTAGATAGGAGCTGGATTTAGCCCAAGCAAATATCCGAGATACTTTTGTCACAGCCTAAGCACTGATAGTCCCACCCTGATGATTGACATACACCACAGATGTGACATTGTCTGAAAAAAAATAAACGTCTCTTCTTCAAAAAGAAACCAACTGAAGAACTCTGAGAATGCACAGAATTCCAAAATATCAAATAGTAATCTCGCCTCCTGAGATTTCCAAACCCCTTGTGCTGACAGAGATCCTCAGACAGCCTCCCAACCTAAAAGACTTGCATCTGTAGAGATCATGGTCCAGGTTGAAAGAATCGAAGAGACCTGTAGAACTAAATGATGGTGATCTTAACCACCGAATCAAAGATAGATAAACATTAGAATTCGAAGATTTAAAAAGTGAAATCCTAGAATCCCTGCACCATTATTCAGCATAAAAAACTGGAAAGGTTTTCTATGAAAATGAGCAAAGGGAATTGAATCCAATGCTGCAGCCATAAGACCTAAAACTTCCATGCATATATAGCAACTGAAGAAAATAATAGAGACTGAAGGTACCGACAGACGGAACCCAATAAAATTGTCACTTGTCTGTTAGAGACAAAGACAGTGACACAAACTATCTGGAAACCTAAAAAAAGGTGACCTTTGTGTGAGGAATCAAGAGCTTTTGATAAAAAGATCCTCTAACCATGTCTTGAAAAAACAAAGTTGAATCATATGAGATTCCGTAGTCTCAGAAAATAAAAATAATCTGAATGAAAACAGAAAATGAAGATATGCATCTATTGTATCTAATGAAAACAAATAATGCTATCACTGAACAAAAAAAGGCAGAATAGACCATATAAATACCTAAAAGATGGTACATTAATATAATAAAAAGATTTTCTATCTTTGGAACAATGAATAGTTTTGAATAAAACCCCAAAACCCAGTTCCTAAAAATAGAACTGGAATAAATACCCCAGAATATTCCAGATCTGAGCAGCGCTTGAGCCCCAACAGGTGATCAGCCGCGCATCAACATTACCTAAAATATATAGGACTGAAACACATTTAAGGAAAGTGTTAGCCTTACTGGAATAGCTGGAATATAATAGAGAAAAAGACTTCTCACAGACGGTTTTACTCTGAATTTTATTCTTTACCCAAAATCTAAGAAATTTAGAGCGAATAGAACCAAACAAATTTCAAAAAAATCTTAACCTGCCCCTTACCAGCCAAGCTGGAATATGGCACATACATGCAAATTTAGGGAGCTGATTTTGAACTAAAAAACTTCCAATTAAAAACATGTTACTTGGGTAAGAATTTAGGATTTCGTTCCTTAGTAAGAACAACCAAACTAAAATAAGCTTAAAGTTTTAGTCTTAGAACTCAATCTTGAAGCCCAGAGTAACAGTTAAGAATTGAATCCAATTATTAACCAAATAATTGATTATCTTGGAAAAAAAGAAATAAGGATTTTTTAGAAATCACAAAAACAAAATTTATGCTTACCTGATAAATTCCTTTCTCCTGTAGTGTGGTCAGTCCACGGGTCATCATTACTTCTGGGATATTAACTCCTCCCCAACAGGAAGTGCAAGAGGATCACCCAGCAGAGCTGCTATATAGCTCCTCCCCTCTACGTCACACCCAGTCATTCGACCGAGAACCAACGAGAAAGGAGAAGCCAAAGGGTGCAGTGGTGACTGGAGTATAATTTAAAAATTTAGACCTGCCATAAAAACAGGGCGGGCCGTGGACTGACCACACTACAGGAGAAAGGAATTTATCAGGTAAGCATAAATTTTGTTTTCTCCTGTTAAGTGTGGTCAGTCCACGGGTCATCATTACTTCTGGGATACCAATACCAAAGCTAAAGTACACGGATGACGGGAGGGACAGGCAGGCTCTTTATACGGAAGGAACCACTGCCTGAAGAACCTTTCTCCCAAAAACAGCCTCCGAAGAAGCAAAAGTGTCAAATTTGTAAAATTTGGAAAAAGTATGAAGAGAAGACCAAGTTGCAGCCTTGCAAATCTGTTCAACAGAAGCCTCATTCTTAAAGGCCCAAGTGGAAGCCACAGCTCTAGTAGAATGAGCTGTAATTCTTTCAGGAGGCTGCTGTCGAGCAGTCTCATAAGCTAAACGTATTATGCTACGAAGCCAAAAAGAGAGAGAGGTAGCCGAAGCTTTTTGACCTCTCCTCTGACCAGAATAAACGACAAACAGGGAAGAGGTTTGTCGAAAATCCTTAATTGCCTGTAGATAAAATTTCAGGGCACGGACTACATCTAGATTGTGTAGAAGACGTTCCTTCTTCGAAGAAGGATTAGGACACAAAGATGGAACAACAATCTCTTGATTGATATTCCTGTTAGTGACCACCTTAGGTAAGAACCCAGGTTTAGTACGCAGAACTACCTTGTCTGAATGAAAAATCAGATAAGGAGAATCACAATGTAAGGCAGATAACTCAGAGACTCTTCGAGCCGAGGAAATAGCCATTAAAAACAGAACTTTCCAAGATAACAGTTTGATATCAATGGAATGAAGGGGTTCAAACGGAACCCCCTGTAAAACATTAAGAACTAAGTTCAAACAGCAACAGTTGAGCAACAGTTTTAAACACAGGCTTAATCCTAGCCGAAGCCTGACAAAAAGCTTGAACGTCCGGAACCTCTGACAGACGTTTGTGTAAAAGAATGGACAGAGCTGAAATCTGTCCCTTTAAGGAACTAGCGGATAAACCCTTTTCTAAACCTTCTTGTAGAAAAGACAATATCCTAGGAATCCTAACCTTACTCCATGAGTAACTTTTGGATTCGCACCAATATAAGTATTTACGCCATATTTTATGGTAAATCTTCCTGGTAACAGGCTTCCTAGCCTGTATTAAGGTATCAATTACTGATTCAGAAAATCCACGCTTTGATAAAATCAAGCGTTCAATTTCCATGCAGTCAGCTTCAGAGAAATTAGGTTTTGATGTTTGAAGGGACCCTGAATTAGAAGGTCCTGTCTCAGAGGCAGAGACCAAGGAGGACAGGATGACATGTCCACTAGATCTGCATACCAGGTCCTGCGTGGCCACGCAGGCGCTATTAGAATCACCGAAGCTCTCTCCTGTTTGATTCTGGCAATCAATTGAGGAAGCATCGGGAAGGGTGGAAACACATAAGCTATCCCGAAGGTCCAAGGTGCTGTCAAAGCATCTATCAGGACCGCTCCCGGATCCCTGGATCTGGACCCGTAACAAGGAAGCTTGGCGTTCTGTCGAGACGCCATGAGATCTATCTCTGGTTTGCCCCAACGTCGAAGTATTTGGGCAAAGACTTCCGGATGAAGTTCCCACTCCCCCGGATGAAAAGTCTGACGACTTAGGAAATCCGCCTCCCAGTTCTCCACTCCCGGGATGTGGATTGCTGACAGGTGGCAAGAGTGAGACTCTGCCCAGCGAATTATCTTTGATACTTCCATCATCGCTAGGGAGCTTCTTGTCCCTCCTTGATGGTTGATGTAAGCTACAGTCGTGATGTTGTCCGACTGAAACCTGATGAACCCCCGAGTTGTTAACTGGGGCCAAGCCAGAAGAGCATTGAGAACTGCTCTCAATTCCAGAATGTTTATAGGCAGGAGACTCTCCTCCCGAGTCCATGATCCCTGAGCCTTCAGAGAATTCCAGACAGCGCCCCAACCTAGTAGGCTGGCGTCTGTTGTTACAATTGTCCAATCCGGCCTGCTGAATGGCATCCCCCTGGACAGATGTGGTCGAGAAAGCCACCACAGAAGAGAATTTCTGGTCTCTTGATCCAGATTCAGAGTAGGGGACAAATCTGAGTAATCCCCATTCCACTGACTTAGCATGCACAATTGCAGCGGTCTGAGATGTAGGCGTGCAAAGGGTACTAAGTCCATTGCCGCTACCATTAAGCCGATCACCTCCATGCATTGAGCTACTGACGGGTGTTGAATGGAATGAAGGACACGGCATGCATTTTGAAGCTTTGTTAACCTGTCTTCTGTCAGGTAAATCTTCATTTCTACAGAATCTATAAGAGTCCCCAAGAAGGGAACTCTTGTGAGTGGAAAGAGAGAACTCTTCTTTTCGTTCACCTTCCATCCATGCGACCTTAGAAATGCCAGTACTAACTCTGTATGAGACTTGGCAGTTTGAAAGCTTGAAGCTTGTATCAGAATGTCGTCTAGGTACGGAGCTACCGAAATTCCTCGCGGTCTTAGTACCGTCAGAAGAGCACCCAGAACCTTTGTGAAGATTCTTGGAGCCGTAGCCAATCCGAATGGAAGAGCTACAAACTGGTAATGCCTGTCTAGGAAGGCAAACCTTAGATACCGGTAATGATCTTTGTGAATCGGTATGTGAAGGTAAGCATCCTTTAAATCCACTGTGGTCATGTACTGACCCTTTTGGATCATGGGTAGGATTGTCCGAATAGTTTCCATTTTGAACGATGGAACTCTTAGGAATTTGTTTAGGATCTTTAAATCCAAGATTGGCCTGAAGGTTCCCTCTTTTTTGGGAACCACAAACAGATTCGAGTAAAACCCCTGTCCATGTTCCGACCACGGAACCGGATGGATCACTCCCATTAGTAAAAGATCTTGTACACAGCGTAGAAACGCCTCTTTCTTTATTTGGTTTGTTGACAAACTTGACAGATGAAATCTCCCTTTTGGGGGAGAGGATTTGAAGTCCAGAAGATATCCCTGAGATATGATCTCTAACGCCCAGGGATCCTAGACATCTCTTGCCCAAGCCTGGGCGAAGAGAGAAAGTCTGCCCCCCACTAGATCCGTTTCCAGATCGGGGGCCCTCGATTCATGCTGTCTTAGGGGCAGCAGCAGGTTTTCTGGCCTGCTTGCCCTTGTTCCAGGACTGGTTAGGTCTCCAGCCTTGTCTGTAGCGAGCAACAGCTCCTTCCTGTTTTGGAGCAGAGGAAGTTGATGCTGCTCCTGCCTTGAAATTACGAAAGGAACGAAAATTAGACTGTCTAGCCTTAGGTTTGGCTCTGTCTTGAGGCAGGGCATGGCCTTTACCTCCTGTAATGTCAGCGATAATTTCTTTCAAACCGGGCCCGAATAAGGTCTGCCCTTTGAAAGGTATGTTAAGTAATTTAGATTTAGAAGTAACGTCAGCTGACCAGGATTTTAGCCACAGCGCTCTGCGTGCCTGAATGGCGAATCCGGAATTCTTAGCCGTAAGTTTTGTTAAATGTACTACGGCATCTGAAACAAATGAATTAGCTAGCTTAAGTGTTTTAAGCTTGTTTGAAATCTCATCTATAGTTATTGAGTCAAGAGTCTCTTCCAGGGACTCGGACCAAAAAGCGGCCGCGGCCGTGACAGACGCAATACATGCAAGGGGTTGCAATATAAAACCTTGTTGAACAAACATTTTCTTAAGGTAACCCTCTAATTTTTTATCCATTGGATCTGAAAAGGCACAGCTATCCTCCACCGGGATAGTGGTACGCTTAGCCAGAGTAGAAACCGCTCCCTCCACCTTAGGGACCTTCTGCCATAAGTCCCGTGTGGTGGCGTCTATTGGAAACATTTTTCTAAACACAGGAGGGGGGGAAAAGGGTACACCGGGCCTATCCCACTCCTTAGTAATTATCTCTGTAAGCCTCTTAGGTATAGGAAATACGTCAGTACTCGCCGGTACCGCATAGTATCTTTCTCTTGTTAAGTGTATCCAGTCCACGGATCATCCATTACTTATGGGATATTAACTCCTCCCCAACAGGAAGTGCAAGAGGATTCACCCAGCAGAGCTGCTATATAGCTCCTCCCCTAACTGCCATTACCAGTCATTCTCTTGCACCCAACAAATAGATAGGATGTGTGAGAGGACTGTGGTGATTATACTTAGTTTCATACCTTCAATCAAAAGTTTGTTATTTTATAATAGCACCGGAGTGTGTTATTCCTTCTCTGGTAGAATTTGAAGAAGAATCTACCTGAGTTTTTCTATGATTTTAGCCGGAGTAGTTAAGATCATATTGCTGTTTCTCGGCCATCTGAGGAGAGGTAAACTTCAGATCAGGGGACAGTGGGCAGATTAATCTGCAAGAGGTATGTAGCAGCTTATTATTTTCTGACAATGGAATTGATGAGAAAATTCTGCCATACCGATATAATGTAAACTCAGCCTTAAATGCAGTAGCAGCAACTGGTATCAGGCTGTCATGTATGTATATTTTACACTTCAGTATTCTGGGGAATGGCACTTCACTGGAATTATACTGTATGCATAAAACTTTAGCCTAATTTGCAGGGACTAGCAACAGGCTTTTTAATAACACTCAATTTATTAATGTTAAACGTTTTTTGCTGGCATGTAAAATCGTTTAATTTTCTGAGGTACTGGGTGAAAAAATGTTTTGGGCACTATTTTTTTCCACTTGGCAGTCGTTTTATTTAATTTATGACAGTTTACTGATCTCTCTCACTGTTATGTGTGAGGGGGAGGGACCTTTTTTGGTGCTTTTGCTACGCATCAAAAAATTCAGTCAGAAGTTTATTGTCTTCCCTGCATGATCCGGTTCATCTCTACAGAACTCAGGGGTCTTCAAAACTTGTTTTGAGGGAGGTAATCACTCACAGCAGAGCTGTGATTAAAAAAAACGTTTATTTCTGTATTTTTTTTTTTTTTTTTTTTTTTTTTTTTTTTTTTCTGCTATCAGGGTTAGTTATCCTTTGCTAATGGGAGCAATCCTTTGCTAAAATTGTGTTTTTTACAAAGATTTGATGCTATAACTTTTCAGTTTATTAATTTTCAACTGTCATAACTTTTTCTGTGCTTCTTATAGGCACAGTACGTTTTCATATTATAGTAAATTACTTGAAAAGTATTTCCAAGTTGCTAGTTTATTTGCTAGTGTGTTAAACATGTCTGATTCAGAGGAAGATATCTGTGCTATATGTGCTAAAGCCAAAGTGGAGCCCAATAGAAATTTATGTACTAACTGTATTGATGCTACTTTAAATAAAAGTCAATCTGTACAAATTGAACATATTTCACCAAACAACGAGGGGAGAGTTATGCCGACTAACTCGCCTCACGTGTCAGTACCTGCATCTCCCGCTCGGGAGGTGCGTGATATTGTAGCGCCGAGTACATCTGGGCGGCCATTACAAATCACATTACAGGATATGGCTACTGTTATGACTGAAGTTTTGGCTAAATTACCAGAACTAAGAGGTAAGCGTGATCACTCTGGGGTGAGAACAGAGTGCGCTGATAATATTAGGGCCATGTCAGACACTGCGTCACAATTTGCAGAACATGAGGACGGAGAGCTTCATTCTGCGGGTGACGGTTCTGATCCAAACAAACTGGATTCAGATATTTCAAATTTTAAATTTAAGCTGGAAAACCTCCGTGTATTACTAGGGGAGGTGTTAGCGGCTCTGAATGATTGTAACACAGTTGCAATACCAGAGAAAATGTGTAGGTTGGATAAATATTTTGCGGTACCGGCGAGTACTGACGTTTTTCCTATACCTAAGAGACTTACTGAAATTGTTACTAAGGAGTGGGATAGACCCGGTGTGCCGTTCTCACCCCCTCCGATATTTAGAAAGATGTTTCCAATAGACGCCACCACACGGGACTTATGGCAAACGGTCCCTAAGGTGGAGGGAGCAGTTTCTACTTTAGCTAAGCGTACCACTATCCCGGTGGAGGATAGCTGTGCCTTTTCAGATCCAATGGATAAAAAGTTAGAGGGTTACCTTAAGAAAATGTTTGTTCAACAAGGTTTTATATTGCAACCTCTTGCATGCATTGCGCCTGTCACGGCTGCAGCAGCATTTTGGTTTGAGTCTCTGGAAGAGACACTTGAATCAGCTCCATTAGATGAGATTACACACAAGCTTAAAGCCCTTAAGTTAGCTAACTCATTTATTTCAGATGCCGTAGTACATTTAACTAAACTTACGGCTAAGAATTCCGGATTCGCCATTCAGGCACGCAGAGCACTGTGGCTAAAATCCTGGTCAGCTGACGTTACTTCTAAATCTAAATTGCTTAATATACCTTTCAAAGGGCAGACCTTATTCGGGCCCGGGTTGAAAGAAATTATCGCTGACATTACAGGAGGTAAAGGCCATGCCCTGCCTCAAGACAGAGCCAAACCTAAGGCTAGACAGTCTAATTTTCGTTCCTTTCGTAATTTCAAAGCAGGAGCAGCATCAACTTCCTCTGCACCAAAACAGGAAGGAGCTGTTGCTCGCTACAGACAAGGCTGGAGACCTAACCAGTCCTGGAACAAGGGCAAGCAGGCCAGGAAACCTGCTGCTGCCCCTAAGACAGCATGAATCGAGGGCCCCCGATCCGGGAACAGATCTAGTGGGGGGCAGACTTTCTCTCTTCGCCCAGGCTTGGGCAAGAGATGTCCAGGATCCCTGGGCGTTAGAGATCATATCTCAGGGATACCTTCTAGACTTCAAATTCTCTCCCCCAAGAGGGAGATTTCATCTGTCAAGGTTGTCAACAAACCAAATAAAGAAAAAGGCGTTTCTACGCTGCGTACAAGATCTTTTATTAATGGGAGTGATCCATCCGGTTCCGCGGTCGGAACAAGGACAAGGGTTTTACTCAAATCTGTTTGTGGTTCCCAAAAAAGAGGGAACTTTCAGGCCAATCTTGGATTTAAAGATCCTAAACAAATTCCTAAGAGTTCCATCGTTCAAAATGGAAACTATTCGGACAATTTTACCCATGATCCAAAAGGGTCAGTACATGACCACAGTGGATTTAAAGGATGCTTACCTTCACATACCGATTCACAAAGATCATTACCGGTATCTAAGGTTTGCCTTTCTAGACAGGCATTACCAGTTTGTAGCTCTTCCATTCGGATTGGCTACGGCTCCGAGAATCTTCACAAAGGTTCTGTGTGCTCTTCTGGCGGTACTAAGACCGCGAGGAATTGCGGTAGCTCCGTACCTAGACGACATTCTGATACAAGCTTCAAGCTTTCAAACTGCCAAGTCTCTTACAGAGTTGGTACTGGCATTTCTAAGGTCGCATGGATGGAAGGTGAACGAAAAGAAGAGTTCTCTCTTTCCACTCACAAGAGTTCCCTTCTTGGGGACTCTTATAGATTCTGTAGAAATGAAGATTTACCTGACAGAAGACAGGTTAACAAAGCTTCAAAATGCATGCCGTGTCCTTCATTCCATTCAACACCCGTCAGTAGCTCAATGCATGGAGGTGATCGGCTTAATGGTAGCAGCAATGGACATAGTACCCTTTGCACGTCTACATCTCAGACCGCTGCAATTGTGCATGCTAAGTCAGTGGAATGGGGATTACTCAGACTTGTCCCCTACTCTGAATCTGGATCAAGAGACCAGAAATTCTCTTCTATGGTGGCTTTCTCGGCCACATCTGTCCAGGGGGATGCCATTCAGCAGGCCAGACTGGACAATTGTAACAACAGACGCCAGCCTACTAGGTTGGGGCGCTGTCTGGAATTCTCTGAAGGCTCAGGGACAATGGAATCAGGAGGAGAGTCTCCTACCAATAAACATTCTGGAATTGAGAGCAGTTCTCAATGCCCTTCTGGCTTGGCCCCAGTTAACAACTCGGGGGTTCATCAGGTTTCAGTCGGACAACATCACGACTGTAGCTTACATCAACCATCAGGGAGGGACAAGAAGCTCCCTAGCAATGATGGAAGTATCAAAGATAATTCGCTGGGCAGAGTCTCACTCTTGCCACCTGTCAGCAATCCACATCCCGGGAGTGGAGAACTGGGAGGCGGATTTCTTAAGTCGTCAGACTTTTCATCCGGGGGAGTGGGAACTTCATCCGGAGGTCTTTGCCCAAATACTTCGACGTTGGGGCAAACCAGAGATAGATCTCATGGCGTCTCGACAGAACGCCAAGCTTCCTCGTTACGGGTCCAGATCCAGGGATCCGGGAGCGGTTCTGATAGATGCTTTGACAGCACCTTGGACCTTCGGGATGGCTTATGTGTTTCCACCCTTCCCGATGCTTCCTCGATTGATTGCCAGAATCAAACAGGAGAGAGCATCAGTGATTCTAATAGCGCCTGCATGGCCACGCAGGACTTGGTATGCAGATCTAGTGGACATGTCATCCTGTCCACCTTGGTCGCTACCTCTGAAACAGGACCTTCTGATCCAGGGTCCCTTCAAACATCAAAATCTAATTTCTCTGAAGCTGACTGCTTGGAAATTGAACGCTTGATTTTATCAAAACGTGGTTTTTCTGAGTCAGTTATTGATACCTTAATACAGGCTAGGAAGCCTGTTACCAGAAAGATTTACCATAAGATATGGCGCAAATACTTATATTGGTGCGAATCCAAGAGTTACTCATGGAGTAAGGTTAGGATTCCGAGGATATTGTCTTTTTTCTACAAGAAGGTTTAGAAAAGGGTTTATCCGCTAGTTCCTTAAAGGGACAGATTTCAGCTCTGTCCATTCTTTTACACAAACGTCTGTCAGAAGTTCCGGACGTTCAAGCTTTTTGTCAGGCTTTAGCTAGGATCAAGCCTGTGTTTAAAACTGTTGCTCCACCATGGAGTTTGAACTTAGTTCTTAATGTTTTACAGGGGGTTCCGTTTGAACCCCTTCATTCCATTGATATCAAGTTGTTATCTTGGAAAGTTCTGTTTTTAATGGCGATTTCCTCGGCTCGAAGAGTCTCTGAGTTATCTGCCTTACATTGTGATTCTCCTTATCTGATTTTTCATTCAGACAAGGTAGTTCTGCGTACTAAACCTGGGTTCCTACCTAAGGTGGTCACTAACAGGAATATCAATCAAGAGATTGTGGTTACATCTTTGTGTCCTAATCCTTCTTCGAAAAAGGAACGTCTGCTACACAATCTAGATGTAGTCCGTGCCCTGAAATTTTATCTACAGGCAACTAAGGATTTTCGACAAACGTCTTCCCTGTTTGTCGTTTATTCTGGTCAGAGGAGAGGTCAAAAAGCTTCGGCTACCTCTCTCTCCTTTTAGCTTCGTAGCATAATACGGTTAGCCTATGAGACTCCTGGACAGCAGCCTCCTGAAAGAATTACAGCACATTCTACTAGAGCTGTGGCTTCCACTTGGGCCTTTAAGAATGAGGCTTCTGTTGAACAGATTTGCAAGGCTGCAACTTGGTCTTCTCTTCATACTTTTTCCATATTTTACAAATTTGACACTTTTGCTTCTTCGGAGGCTGTTTTTGGAAGAAAGGTTCTACAGGCAGTGGTTCCTTCCGTATAAAGAGCCTGCCTGTCCCTCCCGTCATCCGTGTACTTTAGCTTTGGTATTGGTATCCCATAAGTAATGGATGATCCGTGGACTGGATACACTTAACAAGAGAAAACATAATTTATGCTTACCTGATAAATTTATTTCTCTTGTAGTGTATCCAGTCCACGGCCCGCCCTGTCACTTTAAGGCAGGTAATTTTTCCATTAAACTACAGTCACCACTGCACCCTATGGTTTTCCTTTCTCTGCATGTTTTCGGTCGAATGACTGGTAATGGCAGTTAGGGGAGGAGCTATATAGCAGCTCTGCTGGGTGAATCCTCTTGCACTTCCTGTTGGGGAGGAGTTAATATCCCATAAGTAATGGATGATCCGTGGACTGGATACACTACAAGAGAAATAAATTTATCAGGTAAGCATAAATTATGTTATCCAGCCTACATAATTTTTCTGGGATTGCAACGGTGTTACAATCATTCAGAGCTGCTAATACCTCCCCTAACAGTACACGGAGGTTTTCGAGTTTAAACTTAAAATTAGAAATGTCTGAATCCATTCTATTGGGATCAGAACCGTCACCTGCAGATTGAAGCTCTCCGTCCTCATGTTCAGCATACTGTGACGCAGTATCAGACATGGCCCTATTATCAACAGCGCACTCTGTTCTCACCCCAGAGTGATCACGCTTACCTCTAAGTTCTGGTAATTTAGCCAAGACTTCAGTCATAACATTAGCCATATCCTGTAATGTGATTTGTAATGGCCGCCCTGATGTACTCGGCGCTACAATATCACGCACCTCCCGAGCGGGAGATGCAGGTACTGACACGTGAGGCGAGTTAGTCGGCATAACTCTCCCCTCGTTGTTTGGTGAATGATGTTCAATTTGTACAGATTGACTTTTATTCAAAGTAGCATCAATGCAATTAGTACATAAATTTCTATTGGGCTCCACTTTGGCTTTAGCACATATAGCACAGAGATATTCCTCTGAGTCAGACATGTTTAACACACTAGCAATTAAACTAGCAACTTGGAAATACTTTTCAAAGCAATTTACAAATAATATGAAAACGTACTGTGCCTTTAAGAAGCACAGAAAAAAAGTTATGACAGTTGAGAAATAATAAACTTGAGAAACTATAACATCAAATTCTTTCCGGTAAAAACACAATTTTAGCAAAGGATTGCCCTTAATAGCAGAAAAAATGTACAGAAAATAAACGTTTTTTATCACAGTCAGTCACAATCTCACAGCTCTGCTGTGAGTGATTACCTCCCTTCAAATTGACTTTTGAAGACCCCTGAGCTCTGTAGAGACGAACCGGATCATGCAGGGAAGACAAGAGACTTCTGACTGAATTTTCTGATGCGTAGCAAAAGCGCCAAAATAGGCCCCTCCCCCTCACACACAACAGTGAGGGAGATCAGCAAACTGTCTTAAATTAAATAAAACGACTGCCAAGTGGAAAAAACAGTGCCCAAAACAATTTTTCACCCAGTACCTCAGATAAGTAAACGATTTAACATGCCAGCAAAAACGTTTAACATCAAATAAAAGAAATGTCATTAGAAAGCCTGTTGCTAGTCACTGCAAATTAGGCTAAAGTCTTATGCATACAGTATTATCCCAGTGAAGTGCCATTCCCCAGAATACTGAAGTGTAAATATACATACATGACAGCCTGATACCAGTTGCTACTACTGCATTTAAGGCTGAGCTTACATTATATCGGTATGGCAGAATTTTCTCAGTCAATTCCATTGTCAGAAAATAATATGCTGCTACATACCTCTTCGCAGGTTAACCTGCCCGCTGTCCCCTGATCTGAAGTTTACCTCACTCCTCAGATGGCCGAGAACAGCAATATGATCTTAACTACGCCGGCTAAAATCATACAAAAAACTCAGGTAGATTTTTCTTCAAATTCTACCAGAGAAGGAACAACACACTCCGGTGCTGTTATAAAATAACAAACTTTTGATTGAAGGTATAAAAACAGAATTTATGTTTACCTGATAAATTTCTTTCTCCAACGGTGTGTCCGGTCCACGGCGTCATCCTTACTTGTGGGATATTCTCTTCCCCAACAGGAAATGGCAAAGAGCCCAGCAAAGCTGGTCACATGATCCCTCCTAGGCTCCGCCTACCCCAGTCATTCGACCGACGTTAAGGAGGAATAATTGCATAGGAGAAACCATATGGTACCGTGGTGACTGTAGTTAAAGAAAATAAAATATCAGACCTGATTAAAAAAAACCAGGGCGGGCCGTGGACCGGACACACCGTTGGAGAAAGAAATTTATCAGGTAAACATAAATTCTGTTTTCTCCAACATAGGTGTGTCCGGTCCACGGCGTCATCCTTACTTGTGGGAACCAATACCAAAGCTTTAGGACACGGATGAAGGGAGGGAGCAAATCAGGTCACCTAAATGGAAGGCACCACGGCTTGCAAAACCTTTCTCCCAAAAATAGCCTCAGAAGAAGCAAAAGTATCAAACTTGTAAAATTTGGTAAAAGTGTGCAGAGAAGACCAAGTCGCTGCCCTACATATCTGATCAACAGAAGCCTCGTTCTTGAAGGCCCATGTGGAAGCCACAGCCCTAGTGGAATGAGCTGTGATTCTTTCGGGAGGCTGCCGTCCAGCAGTCTCGTAAGCCAATCTGATGATGCTTTTAATCCAAAAAGAGAGAGAGGTAGAAGTTGCTTTTTGACCTCTCCTTTTACCTGAATAAACAACAAACAAGGAAGATGTTTGTCTAAAATCCTTTGTAGCATCTAAATAGAATTTTAGAGCGCGAACAACATCCAAATTGTGCAACAAACGTTCCTTCTTTGAAACTGGTTTTGGACACAGAGAAGGTACGATAATCTCCTGGTTAATGTTTTTGTTAGAAACAACTTTTGGAAGAAAACCAGGTTTAGTACGTAAAACCACCTTATCTGCATGGAACACCAGATAAGGAGGAGAACACTGCAGAGCAGATAATTCTGAGACTCTTCTAGCAGAAGAAATCGCAACTAAAAACAAAACTTTCCAAGATAATAACTTAATATCAACGGAATGTAAGGGTTCAAACGGAACCCCCTGAAGAACTGAAAGAACTAAATTGAGACTCCAAGGAGGAGTCAAAGGTTTGTAAACAGGCTTGATTCTAACCAGAGCCTGAACAAAGGCTTGAACATCTGGCACAGCTGCCAGCTTTTTGTGAAGTAATACCGACAAGGCAGAAATCTGTCCCTTCAGGGAACTTGCAGATAATCCTTTTTCCAATCCTTCTTGAAGGAAGGATAGAATCCTAGGAATCTTAACCTTGTCCCAAGGGAATCCTTTAGATTCACACCAAGAGAAATATTTTTTCCAAATTTTGTGGTAAATCTTTCTAGTCACAGGCTTTCTGGCCTGAACAAGAGTATCGATCACAGAATCTGAGAATCCTCGCTTCGATAAAATCAAGCGTTCAATCTCCAAGCAGTCAGCTGGAGTGAAACCAGGTTCGGATGTTCGAACGGACCCTGAACAAGAAGGTCTCGTCTCAAAGGTAGCTTCCAAGGTGGAGCCGATGACATATTCACCAGATCTGCATACCAAGTCCTGCGTGGCCACGCAGGAGCTATCAAGATCACCGACGCCCTCTCCTGCTTGATCCTGGCTATCAGCCTGGGGATGAGAGGAAATGGCGGGAACACATAAGCTAGTTTGAAGGTCCAAGGTGCTACTAGTGCATCCACTAGAGCCGCCTTGGGATCCCTGGATCTGGCCCCGTAGCAAGGAACTTTGAAGTTCTGACGAGAGGCCATCAGATCCATGTCTGGAATGCCCCACAGGTGAGTGACTTGGGCAAAGATTTCCGGATGGAGTTCCCACTCCCCCGGATGCAATGTCTGCCGACTCAGAAAATCCGCTTCCCAATTTTCCACTCCTGGGATGTGGATAGCAGACAGGTGGCAGGAGTGAGACTCCGCCCAAAGAATAATTTTGGTTACTTCTTCCATCGCTAGGGAACTCCTTGTTCCCCCCTGATGGTTGATGTACGCAACAGTCGTCATGTTGTCTGATTGAAACCGTATGAACCTGGTCCTCGCAAGCTGGGGCCAGGCCTGGAGCGCATTGAATATCGCTCTCAGTTCCAGAATATTTATCGGTAGAAGAGATTCTTCCCGAGACCAAAGACCCTGAGCTTTCAGGGATCCCCAGACCGCGCCCCAGCCTATCAGACTGGCGTCGGTCGTGACAATGACCCACTCTGGTCTGTGGAACATCATCCCTTGAGACAGATTGTCCAGGGACAGCCACCAACGGAGTGAGTCTCTGGTCCTCTGATTTACTTGTATCTTCGGAGACAAGTCTGTATAGTCCCCATTCCACTGACTGAGCATGCACAGTTGTAATGGTCTTAGATGAATGCGCGCAAAAGGAACTATGTCCATCGCCGCCACCATCAACCCGATCACTTCCATGCACTGAGCTATGGAAGGAAGAGGAACGGAATGAAGTATCCGACAAGAGTCCAGAAGCTTTGTTTTTCTGGCCTCTGTTAGAAAGATCCTCATTTCTAAGGAGTCTATAATTGTTCCCAAGAAGGGAACCCTTGTTGACGGGGATAGAGAACTCTTTTCCACGTTCACTTTCCAGCCGTGAGATCTGAGAAAGGCCAGGACAATGTCCGTGTGAGCCTTTGCTTGAGGAAGGGACGACGCTTGAATCAGAATGTCGTCCAGGTAAGGTACTACTGCAATGCCCCTTGGTCTTAGCACCGCTAGAAGGGACCCTAGTACCTTTGTGAAAATCCTTGGAGCAGTGGCTAATCCGAAAGGAAGCGCCACGAACTGGTAATGTTTGTCCAGGAATGCAAACCTTAGGAACCGATGATGTTCCTTGTGGATAGGAATATGTAGATACGCATCCTTTAAATCCACCGTGGTCATAAATTGACCTTCCTGGATGGAAGGAAGGATAGTTCGAATGGTTTCCATCTTGAACGATGGGACCTTGAGAAATTTGTTTAAGATCTTGAGATCTAGGATTGGTCTGAACGTTCCCTCTTTTTTGGGAACTATGAACAGATTGGAGTAGAACCCCATCCCTTGTTCTCTTAATGGAACAGGATGAATCACTCCCATTTTTAACAGGTCTTCTACACAATGTAAGAACGCCTGTCTTTTTATGTGGTCTGAAGACAACTGCGACTTGTGGAACCTCCCCCTTGGGGGAAGTCCCTTGAATTCCAGAAGATAACCCTGGGAGACTATTTCTAGCGCCCAAGGATCCAGAACATCTCTTGCCCAAGCCTGAGCGAAGAGAGAGAGTCTGCCCCCCACCAGATCCGGTCCCGGATCGGGGGCCAATATTTCATGCTGTCTTGGTAGCAGTGGCAGGTTTCTTGGCCTGCTTTCCCTTGTTCCAGCCTTGCATTGGTCTCCAAGCTGGCTTGGCCTGAGAAGTATTACCCTCTTGCTTAGAGGACGTAGCACCTTGGGCTGGTCCGTTTTTACGAAAGGGACGAAAATTAGGTCTATTTTTTGCCTTGAAGGGCCGATCCTGAGGAAGGGCGTGGCCCTTACCCCCAGTGATATCAGAGATAATCTCTTTCAAGTCAGGACCAAACAGCGTTTTCCCCTTGAAAGGAATGTTTAGTAGCTTGTTCTTGGAAGACGCATCAGCCGACCAAGATTTCAACCAAAGCGCTCTGCGCGCCACAATAGCAAACCCAGAGTTCTTAGCCGCTAACTTAGCCAATTGCAAAGAGGCGTCTAGAGTGAAAGAATTAGCCAATTTGAGAGCATTGATTCTGTCCATAATCTCCTCATAAGGAGGAGAGTCACTATCGAGCACCTTAAGCAGTTCATCAAACCAGAAATATGCGGCTGTAGTGACAGGGACAATGCATGAAATGGGTTGTAGAAGGTAACCCTGCTGAACAAACATCTTTTTAAGCAAACCTTCTAATTTTTTATCCATAGGATCTTTGAAAGCACAACTATCCTCTATGGGAATAGTGGTGCGTTTGTTTAAAGTAGAAACCGCTCCCTCGACCTTGGGGACTGACTGCCATAAGTCCTTTCTGGGGTCGACCATAGGAAACAATTTTTTAAATATGGGGGGAGGGACGAAAGGAATACCGGGCCTTTCCCATTCTTTATTAACAATGTCCGCCACCCGCTTGGGTATAGGAAAAGCTTCTGGGAGCCCCGGCACCTCTAGGAACTTGTCCATTTTACATAGTTTCTCTGGGATGACTAAATTTTCACAATCATCCAGAGTGGATAATACCTCCTTAAGCAAAATGCGGAGATGTTCCAATTTAAATTTAAATGTAATCACATCAGATTCAGCCTGCTGAGAAATGTTCCCTAAATCAGTAATTTCTCCCTCAGACAAAACCTCCCTGGCCCCCTCAGATTGGGTTAGGGGCCCTTCAGAGATATTAATATCAGCGTCGTCATGCTCTTCAGTAACTAAAACAGAGCAGCCACGCTTACGCTGACAAGGGTTCATTTTGGCTAAAATGTTTTTGACAGAATTATCCATTACAGCCGTTAATTGTTGCATAGTAAGGAGTATTGGCGCGCTAGATGTACTAGGGGCCTCCTGAGTGGGCAAGACTCGTGTAGACGAAGGAGGGAATGATGCAGTACCATGCTTACTCCCCTCACTTGAGGAATCATCTTGGGCATCATTGTCATTATCACATAAATCACATTTATTTAAATGAATAGGAATTCTGGCTTCCCCACATTCAGAACACAGTCTATCTGGTAGTTCAGACATGTTAAACAGGCATAAACTTGATCAGAAAGTACAAAAAACGTTTTAAAATAAAACCGTTACTGTCACTTTAAATTTTAAACTGAACACACTTTATTACTGCAATTGCGAAAAAACATGAAGGAATTGTTCAAATTTCACCAAATTTTCACCACAGCGTCTTAAAGCCTTGAAAATATTGCACACCAATTTTGGAAGCTTTAACCCTTAAAATAACGGAACCGGAGCCGTTTTAAGCTTTAAACCCCTTTACAGTCCCTGGTATCTGCTTTGCTGAGACCCAACCAAACCCAAAGGGGAATACGATACCAAATGACGCCTTCAGAAGTCTTTTATAAGTATCAGAGCTCCTCTCACATGCGACTGCATGCCATGCCTCTCAAAAACAAGTGCGCAACACCGGCGCGAAAATGAGACTCTGCCTATGCTTTGGGAAAGCCCCTAAAGAATAAGGTGTCTAAAACAGTGCCTGCCGATATTATTAATCAAAATACCCAGAATAAATGATTCCTCAAGGCTAAATAAGTGTTAATATCAATCGATTTAGTTAAACACTAAAAAACTCTAAGCCATCTCCGTGGAGATGTTGCCTGTACAACGGCAAAGAGAATGACTGGGGTAGGCGGAGCCTAGGAGGGATCATGTGACCAGCTTTGCTGGGCTCTTTGCCATTTCCTGTTGGGGAAGAGAATATCCCACAAGTAAGGATGACGCCGTGGACCGGACACACCTATGTTGGAGAAACTAAGTATAATCACCACAGTCCTCTCACACATCCTATCTATTAGTTGGGTGCAAGAGAATGACTGGGTGTGACGTAGAGGGGAGGAGCTATATAGCAGCTCTGCTGGGTGATCCTCTTGCACTTCCTGTTGGGGAGGAGTTAATATCCCAGAAGTAATGATGACCCGTGGACTGACCACACTTAACAGGAGAAATTCTTCTAGCTAAAACAGCTAAAGATTAAACCTCATTTGCGAAAATATTCAATAAAATGAAGATACAAATGAAATTATTAGCATGTTAATCCAGTTAAAGGACCAGTCAACACACCGGACTTGCATAATCAACAAATGCAAGACAACAAGACAAATGCAACAGCACCCAGTCTGAACCTCAAATGAGCAGTAGACTTTGTCCCTTAACAATGCTAAATAAAACATAATCTGATACTTGATCTTAAAGTAAACAGAAAAATGAAGCAATTGCAACATCATCCAAATAAATCACAGGTCCAAGAAAAGTACCTGAAAATAAATAATTTTCCTTAAATAAGATACAACCATCTAAAAGGTAGAGATAGCCCCATTAAATTGGAGAACCCTCAAAATTGAAATTAACTTCCGGCAAAGAATATAATTTAAAACCTTTGAAGAAGGAAGAAAATTCTCAGCCTATTCCATTCCCTAGTATGAGGAACTGGAAAAAAACCTCTGAAAACACAGAAGATAAAATAAGCAGAAATAAAATGTTAGCTAGTCTTGAAAAACAACTAGTTACCTCAATATCCAAAATAATCAACACCTTTTCAACAAAGAACAAATGTACTCTAATAAAAAATAAAAAAGTAGATTTGTTAGTGTCAATATCTGATGAAGAAAATTCTGAATGAGAAAAAACATCATCAGAGAAGGATAAATCAGTATGTTGTTGGTCATTTGAAACTTCAACAATTAAAAAAGAAGTTTGAAAAAGACTTAATAATAGAATCAGAAAAATATTCTTATACATTTTCTAAGTATATCTTGTATATAAGATGTAAAAAGAATAGCAATACATAAAGCATAAATACTAATGAATTCTGCATGTAAAAGTTTATCATGATAACTTATAACAAACCATAGCTAAAGATAAACATTCATAACATTTAAAATAAATGAACTTAGCTTTGGTAGGCCTGAACTCAGTCAACAGGAATCCCTCAGTATGTTTTGAAACAGGAACAGTGTACGAGAAATCTTGCAATATGTAATAGAAAAAAACAACATATAAAGCAAAATGATCAAATTTCCTTAAATGACAGTTTCAGGAATGGAAAATGCAAAATAACAAGCTTCTAGAAACCAGAAGCAATGAAAAAATGAGACTTAAATAATGTGAGAAAAAAGTGGAACAAAAAAAGACGCATACATTTTTGGCACCAAGAATGACGCCCACATTATTGGCGCTAAGTACAACGCCCATATTTTTTGGCGCTAAGTATGACACCACATCCTCTGATGCCGAAACCGATGCCCACATTTTATTTTGGCGCAAAAAAATCGTCTGAATACACATGCGTCAAAATAAGGACGTTAACTGAATACAACCGGCGTCAACTACGGCGCCGGAAATTACAAAATTTTGCGCCAAAAAAGTTTGCGCCAAAAATGACGCAATAAAATGAAGCATTTTCTGCCCCCGCGAGCCTAACAGCCCGCAGGGAAAAATAGTCAATTGAAAATTTTTCAAGGTAAGAAAAAATATATATTTATATGCATTATCCCAAAATAATGAAACTGACAGTCTGAATGAAGGAATACTGATTCATGGCAAATATAAGTTTAAACACATATATTTAGAACTTTACATATAAAGTGCCCAACCATAGCTTAGAGTGTCACAAAAAATAAGATTTACTTACCCCAGGACACTCATCTACATATAGTAGATAGCCAAACCAGTACTGAAACGAAAAACAGTAGAGGTAATGGTATATAAGAGTATATCGTCGATCTGAAAAGGGAGGTAGGAGAAGAAATCTCCACGACCGATAACAGAGAACCTATGAAATAGATCCCCTAGAGGAAGACCATTGTATTCAAATAGGCAATACTCTCTTCACATCCCTCTGACATTCACTGCACTCTGAGAGGAAAACCGGGCCCCAGCCTGCTGCGAAGCGCATATCAACGAAGAATCTAGCACAAACTTACTTCACCACCTCCACGGGAGGCAAAGTTTGTAAAACTGAATTGTGGGTGTGGTGAGGGGTGTATTTATAGGCATTTTAAGGTTTGGGAAACTTTGCCCCTCCTGGTAGGAATGTATATCCCATACGTCACTAGCTCATGGACTCTTGCTAATTACATGAAAGAAATGGTACTCTCTCTTCTTAGCCACAGGGCATACCCCTCATGGTGTCCACTCGAATAAAGTGCCCCCAAAGCCACTCTCCTGAGCCCCAGTGCCTGCTATAATCATGCTGCCAGAAAATCCTCCTAAAACAGTCTATAGAAGATATTTGTCCCAGTAAAGTGCTATACTTCCTCTGTCCTGAATCCTTGTGTGCTTCAGACCCAGAATAACAAAGTTAGCACTTACCTTTACATTCTGCCCGACAGCAGGGCAGCACAGCAGGTTTAGGAGGTCCTCGCCCTCCCATAGCCCTGCAGAAGATGAACAAGCATGAGTTAATGTTGCTTAGGCTATAAGGATAAGGGCAGCATCACTGTATGGGAGGCGCAGTGAGAATTATGCCCCACAAGTTTCCATTGCTCTAAAGCCACCAATAGCTCTCCTGTAGAGACTGATATGGACTACGGCTACACCCTAGAACAAAGTAGCACTCTCTGGCACTACTTTATAAATAATAAACTCTTGATTGAAGAATCTTTTCTAACACCTCACTTTGCCATCTCCTATCACTAACTTAGGCAAAGAGAATGACTGGAGTGGGAGGGAGGGGAGGAGCTATATATATATACAGCTCTGCTGTGGTGCTCTTTGCCTCCTCCTGCTGACCAGGAGGCGTAATCCCACAAGGATGAAATCCGTGGTCTTTAAAAAGAAAAACGATCCGGACACTGCAGAGAAAAACGATCCGGCCACCTCAGGAACACAAAAGCGCTACAACCGCTTGTCTGATTCTTCAGAAAGACATATGCATATATCCACTCCTGTCTGCTTAGGACTGCGCAATAAACAAGAGGAAGCGCGCAAAACTAAAGCCCCGCCCATCGTGAGCGTAACTTCCCCAAACACATCCTCTACAACGGAGTAATAGAAACTAAGGGAACGTAACCACCATTATCCAAAATATCGTAGTCTGCTTATAATTGAAAAATGTAGCCAGCTACCACAAGCTTTCTCCCAGCCCCAGTGCCTGTACTTATGGCTGTCGAAACAAAACCCTCTATATAAGAGGGATTAATGTCCCAACATAAGAAATCCTGAATGAGTCTTATGTAAGCCACTAACGGCCTTCAAATAAAAATTAAGTGCCAACTTTACTCTGAGTTCTTTTTATTCCCCTGAATGAATAAAGTTAGCACTTACCTTAAATGCTGACCGACATCAGGACAGTCCAGCAGGTGTAAGAGGTCCTCTCCCTCCCATAGCCCTGTGGAATAAGATAAGTCTGAGTTTAAATGTGCTGAGGCTATCTGGATTAGGGCAGCATAAAGGTATAGGGGGCGCAGTGAAAATTATGTCCCACCAGCTCCTATTGCTCTAAAGCCACCAAAAGCTCTACTGAAGAGACTGATATGGACTACTGCTACACCCTAGAACAAAGCAGCACACTCTGGCACTACTTTAAAAATAATAAACTCTTGATTGAAGTATCTATACTAACACTTCACTTTACCTCTTCCTATCACTAACGTAGGCAAAGAGAATGACTGGAGTGGGAGGGATGGGAGGAGCTATATATAGCAGCTCTGCTGTGGTGCTCTTTGCCTCCTCCTGCTGCCAGGAGGTGAAATCCCACAAGTAAGGATGATGATCCGTGGACTCATGGTGTCTTAAAAAAGAAAAGTTAGTTTAAAACATTTCAAGCTGGTGTTGTGGTTCCCTTTAAGGAAATATACATAAGGTTAGCCTTGAGAAGTCTAAGAGTGTACTTAAAGTTGTAAAAATTAGAAAATCCTTTTCCCCAACTAAAATGCATGAAAGGGGGCAAAATAAATAATTACGGCATATTGCAAAGTTATTTACTGTCCCTTTAAAATATAAAAATATTTTTTTAGAACGGATGGTTTTGCTATTTCAGAACAATCAAGGGAAATAGCCCTTTTTACAACCTCTTGAGAAAGTTAAAAGGGACATGAAACCAAAAATGTTTGTTTCATTATTCAGACAGAGCATGCACAACTTTCCATTATACTTCTATTATCACATTGTTTCATTCTCTTGGTATCATTTGTTCAAGGAGCAGCAATGTACCACTGGGAGCTAGCTGAACACAATGGGTGAGCCAATGAGAACAGACATAAATGTGCTGTCACCAATCAGTAGCTAGCTCAAAACAGTGCATTGCTGCTTCTGAATCTACCTAAGTCTGCTCTTCAACAAAAGATACCAACAGAATAAAGCAAATAAGATAAAATTATATAATAAAGTTTTTTAAATGTTATGCTCATGTAAGTTTAATTTTTACTTTACTGTCCTTTTAATCTGACCAGCCAGAGGCCAGACGTAAATCCACTGCAGTACTGATTATAGCAATCACTGTGAAGCATGTCAACGTTAGGTAAATTGGAACATACTTAAGTATGCAATCAAAACCCAAAAATTCTAATTTTTCCTACCTGCAAGTCACAATCTTCTCTGCCTGCGTCTTTGGTTTGTTTTCTTTGTTGTAAAATGTAAATACTTGTTTTATATTTATTTAAAACAACAAGTGTTACCTTTCTGGTTACAGTACTGTTCTTTCCGGTAGTATTATGTATACATATGTATAAAGAATTATATAAAACTTCCTTTAGTTACATGTATAAACTGTATGATGACATGTAAATATTGCCTAGATGACATAAGATACTGTTCTTTACATTTAGTCCCATCCTCTCTGCAAACTGTTCCATTTTACAGATGCAAATATACAAATACTTCAAAATCCAAACCTTTTCTGGTCCCAATGAGTTTGGATAAAGAGTTTTCTACCTCTGTTATAAAATGTAGCCTAAAGCAGTCCACACAACCATTTTCTTTCATCTAAGCCAGTGAAAGCTAACCTTGGTGCCCCAGATGTTCTTAAACAGTTCCCATGATGCCTAGGCACTCTACAGTCTAGTTGTAAGGATTCCAGTCCTGCTTTTACTTTTTGCCTCAACTTACCTTCCTCACCTGTACTTAAGGCATCACCCCGCCCCAAACAAGTGCTTAGTTGTTGAGTATTGTTTGCTGAAACCAGTGCTCTCTTTCTTATAAGCTACATACTTATCAAAAGAAGTTTTACTTCTACTACTTTAACATTTGGATTTACAAATACCAGCTGCAGTTTGGTCACAAAGGGACTAATAACAACTAGTCTCATTCATCCTGAAGATTGCTATTCCAAGAAGTATTAAGTTATTCAACTCCTTATCTCTACAGGAATTGCTATCTAAGTTCCAACAGGAGGATTCTACCAACTACTACTACGGTATTAGTATCAAATCTAATTTACCTTGGATGCCTTAGGTAACGGCTAATTACAAATTTCATGTTTCCTTTTTGAACTTTTGTAAACTGACTTTGTCTCTCAGAAATTACTTTGATTGCAACGAATGTTTTATTTAATTCTATGAACTTCCTTTGAATACATTCTCATACCGGACAGTAACGGACTTTATGTGATGTCACACAGCCTCATACATCTCAGCGTGCCATACAGCTCCTTACAACTCAGCGTGTCTCACAGCTCTATTTACAATCACTAGTCTGTGTTCAGTTTTCCACGCTGCAAGCCTTACTCTGTGTGCTGTGTCTCGCAGCAGGTCACGCCCCTGTCAGCAGCTGCAGTCTGTGTGTCTCACATCTCTCATGCCTCAGTGATTATTACAATGAACACTATCTCTCACATTTGGGTTTGAGCACAATTATTGTCAAAAGTTGTTATTAATAATAATACTTATTTTCAGCCTCTAAATATTTATATGGTATAACGATATAATATAACCATATAAAGACTTACTGCCATTACTTATAAAAATCACTCTGATTAAAACAGTCTATGCTGATATAATAGCCTGTACTTCAGTTGTGAAACAAATATAATTTATTTAGACTCTGCAGTTGTGATTCACAATAACCAAGGAACCTGATATAACAACTAAGCTTTAAAATATGGATCCAGCAGAGCTTCCTCAAATTGTTTATAATTTAACACAAAGAGTTGACCAACTTAGTCAAGCCTTTAGAGAGTTACAATTAGAAAATGAAACTTTAAGAAAAGTAATAAAAGACACTGTCTCTATTAAACAGAGCCTTCCTGACAATCTGTCAGAACCATTTATTGCACCTCCAGATTTTTTCAATGGAGATAGGAATTTATACCGTCAATTCAAAAATGCTTGTCTGCTTAATTTCACCCTTAAACCTAAAACATACCCAAATGATAGGGTTAAAGTCCTTACAATGATAAGCTATTTAAGAGGTGAACCTCGCATTTGGGCAGACACTCTCTTTGAGACAAATAATGCTGTTCTTTCATCTTTTTCATCTTTTCTGGATATCATGGATGAATTATACTATGATTCTAACCTACAGTATACTTCTGAGAAAAAGATGAGGAACTTAAAACAAGGTAACAAACCTGTTGAATGTTACATAACAGAATTCAAGCAATATTCTATTGACTTTCAGTGGAACGCCATTGCTTTAAAAAACCAGTTCAGGCTTGGACTCTCTGACGCAGTAAAAGATGAATTAGCCCGAACTGAGTTACCTGAAACATTGGAAGGCCTTATGAAGCTCAGCAGGCAAATTGATAGGAGATTACGTGAAATAAGATTTGAACGTCAATACCCTGAAATTGTTCATAAGAAGGATAAGGTTTTTAACCATCCCACTTCTAACAGTCCTCATACTGGTTCAACTGGTGCTGAAGCAATGGATATAAGTTTTTTCAGAGGACCTCTAACTCCTGAAGAACGTATCAGAAGGAAGACTAGAGGCCTCTGCATGTATTGCGCATCCTCATCTCATACTTTAAAGGATTGCCCATCTTTGCCACAGAACAAGAAGAGTAAGTACCATACCAATCTTTCTCTCCAGTCAAAGCATAACAACCCTCTTCATTGTTCTTTACTTCTTTCTCTACAGTGGGCAAATAAACAACTGACCATTCCAGCCATCTTGGATACAGGAGCACAAGGAAACTACATTGACAGTTCTCTGGTTTCTAAAAATAAAATACCATTGATAAAAAAGTTGTCTCCTATTTTCCTTCGTGTGGTTGATGGCTCTGAGATATCATCAGGGCCAATTACACATCACACCATCCCGCTCTCTGTCACTACATTAAAAACACATCATGAACATCTCACTTTTGATGTAATCACTTCTCCATTATTCCCAATAGTACTTGGGCTAGCTTGGTTACAGCTACACGAACCTGATATTAATTGGAAATCCTTAAAAGTTCAATTAAATTCTGATTTCTGTCAACAGACTTGCCATAGAAATTTTTTTCACAGTTTATCCTCCACATCAGAAACTCTGATACCAGAAATGTACAAGCAGTTCTCTGAAGTCTTCAGTAAGAAGGAAGCAGATACCCTTCCCCCACACAGAATCTACGACTGCCCTATTGAACTGAAACCTGGAACCACGCCACCTATTGGACATTTATACCCACTTTGTCAACCGGAACTGGATCATCTAAAAACTTACCTAGATGAAAATCTAAAGAAAGGGTTTATCCGTCCTTCGGTTTCCCCTGCTGGTGCAGGAATGTTCTTTGTGCGGAACAAAGACCAATCTCTTCGGCCTATTATTGACTTCAGACAATTGAACAAAATAACCATAAAAAACCGATACCCTCTCCCCCTCATTCCTGAACTCATAGAAAGACTCAGACATGCTCAGATTTTTACTAAATTAGATTTGAGAGGGGCGTACAATTTAGTGCGTATCCGTGAGGGGGATGAGTGGCTTACCGCTTTCAGAACTAGGTATGGGTTGTTTGAATATCTAGTTATGCCTTTCGGCTTAACTAACGCACCCGCAACTTTCCAGTTCTTTATTAATGACATTTTCCATGATCTCCTTGACACATGTGTTGTTGTCTACCTAGATGACATTTTAATCTATTCCACTAATCTAGAAGAACATATCAAACATGTTAGTTGGGTTTTAGCAAGACTCCAAGTCCATCGGCTATACGCCAAATTGGAAAAATGTATTTTCCACACCAACAAAATAGAGTTCCTGGGTTACTCCATCAGCCCAAATGGGATTCAAATGCAAGATAACAAAGTGGAAGCAGTAAAATCATGGCCCACACCTTCAACACGGAAAGAACTACAAAAGTTTCTTGGTTTCAGTAACTATTACAGAAAGTTCATTCGCAATTTTTCTAAAATTGCAAAACCTCTGACTAAATTAACTAGTGCTAATTGCTCTTTCCAGTGGACTAAAGAACAGGATGATGCGTTCAACTTCCTAAAGAATTCCTTTTCATCTGCCCCCATTCTGAAATATCCTGATCCAAACCTTCAATATACCCTAGAGGTGGATTCTTCAGATTATGCTCTTGCCGCTGTCCTCTCCCAAAGACAGTCTCCTACAGAACCACTACACCCAGTTGGGTTCTATTCAAAGATTATGACTCCAGCAGAGATCAATTATTCCATTGGGGACAAGGAACTTCTAGCCATTAAAAGAGCCTTCGAATTCTGGAGACATCTCCTTGAAGGTACCTCCCTACCTATAGTGATTTATACGGATCACCGGAATTTGGAATATCTACAAAATAATAAAACTTTATCTGGACGTCAAGTGAGATGGAGTCTCTACTTTAGTCGTTTCAATTTCCAAATCATGTACAGGCCGGGTTCAAAAAATGGGAAGGCAGATGCACTCTCTCGACGAGATCCAAGACCTATACAGGAAGACTCTCCTACTAGCATTCTTCCCCCTACTCGATTCCTTGCTATCCTATCTCAACAGGATAAGGAATACCAATCTGATCTTTCTTCAGAAGACCAAACCCTACTAGATAGCCTAACCCTCCAGGATGGTTTTTACTTCCATGATTCTAAACTTTATATTCCAGAACGTTTCAGACAGAAAATAATCAAAGATCATCATGACCCTCCACTAATTGGTCATCCAGGAATCAAACGTACACATGAGCTCATCTCCAGAAGTTACTGGTGGCCATCGATGAAAACCAGTATAAAGGAATATATACAACATTGTACAACCTGTACAGTATCAAAACCAGAAAGGAGACCTCCCTATGGCTATTTAATTCCTTTGGAAGTACCGGAATCTCCTTGGTCTCATTTGGGAATGGATTTTATAGTTGATCTACCACCTAGTTCTGGACAAACCACCATTTTAGTTGTTACCGATCATTTTACTAAAATGGCACATTTTATTCCTTTTCATAAGTTACCCACTTCCATTGAAACAGCATATTTATTTCTAAACCACATTGTACGATACCACGGGTTACCATCCATTTTAACTACTGATAGAGGAACCCAATTCACCTCACGCTTCTGGAAAGCACTCACTAAAGCACTCCAAATCGATCAAAGGTTAAGCACAGCCTTCCACCCTCAGACTAATGGCCAAACTGAGAGACTCAATCAGTGGCTTGAGCAATATTTACGATGCTATTGCTCATATCATCAAAATAAATGGACTTCCTTTCTCTCCATGGCTGAATTTGCCTATAACAATACCATTAACAGCACTACAAATTACTCTCCCTTTTTCGCCAACTATGGTTTTAATCCAAGATTCACTATCCAAACGACTTCTACACATGACATAGCTGAAAATTTTCTACATTTACGAGATAACATCAAACAAGCTCAGGCGTCTCAGAAGAAATTTTATGATTTACGTCGTAGAGCTTCTCCGAAATATTCTATAGGGGACTATGTTTGGTTATCTTCCAAAAACATTAAAATGCACTTACCAAGTAAAAAATTGGCTGGGTTGTTCCTTGGTCCATTCAAAATTCTACACATCATCAATGAAAATGCCGTCAGGCTTGATCTACCTGATTCTTTACCCATCCACCCAACTTTCCATGTATCATTATTGAAACCCTACTTGGGAGATAAACCTGATGTACCTCTTCTACCCCCTTTTCCTATTCAATTGGGCACTGATGTCTATGAAGTTTATGATCTTTTGGACTCAAGATTTTATAATGGGGAATTACAGTATCTGGTCCGAAGGAAAGGGTTCGCCCCAGAGGATGATACTTGGGAACCTCATGCACACATTAATGCTCCAAAGCTTATTGCTCGTTTTCATAGAAGATATCCAAACAGACCTAAATTCCAACCCGTGGTCGGCTTGCTTGAGGGGGGGGATCTGTAAGGATTTCAGTCCTGCTTTTACTTTTTGCCTCAACTTACCTTCCTCACCTGTACTTAAGGCATCACCCCGCCCCAAACAAGTGCTTAGTTGTTGAGTATTGTTTGCTGAAACCAGTGCTCTCTTTCTTATAAGCTACATACTTATCAAAAGAAGTTTTACTTCTACTACTTTAACATTTGGATTTACAAATACCAGCTGCAGTTTGGTCACAAAGGGACTAATAACAACTAGTCTCATTCATCCTGAAGATTGCTATTCCAAGAAGTATTAAGTTATTCAACTCCTTATCTCTACAGGAATTGCTATCTAAGTTCCAACAGGAGGATTCTACCAACTACTACTACGGTATTAGTATCAAATCTAATTTACCTTGGATGCCTTAGGTAACGGCTAATTACAAATTTCATGTTTCCTTTTTGAACTTTTGTAAACTGACTTTGTCTCTCAGAAATTACTTTGATTGCAACGAATGTTTTATTTAATTCTATGAACTTCCTTTGAATACATTCTCATACCGGACAGTAACGGACTTTATGTGACGTCACACAGCCTCCTACATCTCAGCGTGCCATACAGCTCCTTACAACTCAGCGTGTCTCACAGCTCCATTTACAATCACTAGTCTGTGTTCAGTTTTCCACGCTGCAAGCCTTACTCTGTGTGCTGTGTCTCGCAGCAGGTCACGCCCCTGTCAGCAGCTGCAGTCTGTGTGTCTCACATCTCTCATGCCTCAGTGATTATTACAATGAACACTATCTCTCACATTTGGGTTTGAGCACAATTATTGTCAAAAGTTGTTATTAATAATAATACTTATTTTCAGCCTCTAAATATTTATATGGTATAACGATATAATATAACCATATAAAGACTTACTGCCATTACTTATAAAAATCACTCTGATTAAAACAGTCTATGCTGATATAATAGCCTGTACTTCAGTTGTGAAACAAATATAATTTATTTAGACTCTGCAGTTGTGATTCACAATAACCAAGGAACCTGATACTAGTTAAGCATCATGGGAAATGTAATTCCAAAACATTAGGGGTGCCAAGGTTAACCATTACTGGTCTAAGCTATGTTGCTGTTCAATGATCTCAGGCAAGGGGGAACCAGTCATTCCTTCAGAAAGTGATCTCACCTTCACAGTGCTCAATGCTTTCTCTGACAGTTTCACTTCATTATCTTCAACCTAAAAAAATAAAATATACAAATAAACTTACAAAAGTGCTGAAGCCTGAATAATTGCTAAATAAAACAAAGCAAAATTTAGTAGACTTTCTAAAGTAAAAAATTAAAGTATACCCAAAGGCACGAATGTATTTAAGGAGAAACCTTCTTGTTTTGACTATAGATTTAATAAAAGAAAAAACCTCTACGCACTTACTTATAATACCCTCTCTTAATCCCTGGAAACCCACAAGAGCCGTTTGAAAGACATTGTGCGTCTTGAGTGTGTAAACTTAAAAGGGATAGTAAAGTTCAAATTAAACTTTCATGATCCAGATAGGGCATGTAATTTTAAACAACTTTCAAATTTACTTATATCATTAAATTTGTCTTGTTCTCTTTGTATTCTTAGTTGAAAGCTAAACCTAGGTAGGCTCAAATGCTAATTTCTAAGACGTTGAAGGCCACCTCTTAAATTAATGCATTTGACATTTTTTTACAGCTAGAGGGCGTTAGTGAATGTGTTTCCTATAGATAACATTGTGCTCATGCACGTGAGGTTATTTAAGAGTCAGCACTAAATGCCTGAAATGCAAGTCTGACAAAAGATCTGAAATAAGGAGGCAGTAAGCAGAAGCTTAGATACATGGTAATTACAGAGGTAAAAAGTATATTTCTATAACAGTGTATATTTCTATAACAGTGTTGGTTATGCAAAACTGGGGAATTGTAAATATCAACATTTATGCTTACCTGGTAAATTTATTGCTTCAAGAAGTGGTGAGTCCACGGGTTCATCGTAACCCCTTAACGACATGCGTCGTACAGGGTACGTCTTGCACAAACTGGTCTTTAAAGACCAGCAACGTACCCTGTACTCGTTACATCGCAAAAGAAAGATTTATCAGGTAAGCATAAATTTTGTTTTCTTTTGCAAGATGTACCGAGTCCACGGATTCATCCTAACTTGTGGGATACCAATACCAAAGCTTTAGGACACGGATGAAGGGAGGGACAAGACAGGAACCCAAACGGAAGGCACAACTGCTTGCAAAACCTTTCTCCCAAAAATAGCCTCCGAAGAAGCAAAAGTATCAAATTTGGAAAATTTGGAAAAGGTATGAAGCGAAGACCAAGTCGCAGCAGTCTCATAAGCCAAACGGATGATCCTCTTCAGCCAAAAGGAAAGAGAGGTAGCCATAGCCCTTTGACCTCTACGCTTTCCAGCATAGACAACAAACAAAGAAGATGATTGGCGAAAATCTTTGGTTGCCTGCAAATAAAACTTCAAGGCACGAACCACGTCCAAGTTGTGCAACAGACGTTCCTTCTTAGAAGGAGGATTAGGACACAGAGAAGGAACAACAATTTCCTGATTGATATTCCTGTTAGAAACAACCTTAGGGAGGAACCCAGGTTTGGTACGCAAAACCACCTTATCAGCATGGAAAACAAGATAAGGCGAGTCGCATTGTAATGCAGATAGTTGAGAAACTCTTCGAGCTGGAGAGATAGTAACTAGAAAAATAACTTTCCAAGATAAAAGCTTAATATCTATGGAATGCATGGGTTCAAATGGAACCCCCTGAAGAACATTAAGAACTAAATTTAGACTCCATGGCGGAGCAACAGGTTTAAACACAGGCTTGATTCTAACTAAAGCCTGACAAAAAGCCTGAACGTCTGGGACATCAGCCAGACGCTTGTGCAATAGGATAGACAAAGCAGGTATCTGTCCCTTTAGGGAACTAGCTGACAATCCTTTTTCCAGTCCTTCTTGAAGAAAGGACAAAATCCTAGGAATCCTGATCTTACTCCATGAGTAGCCTTTGGATTCGCACCAAAAAAGATATTTACGCCATATCTTATGATAGATTTTCCTGGTGACAGGCTTTCGAGCCTGAATCAAGGTATCTATGACCGACTCAGAGAAACCCCGCTTTGATAAAATCAAGCGTTCAATCTCCAAGCAGTCAGTTGCAGAGAAATTAGATTTGGATGCTTGAACGGTGGCAGAGTCCATGCTGGCAGAGATGACATGTCCACCAGGTCTGCATACCAAGTCCTGCATGGCCACGCAGGTGCTATCAAAATCACAGAGGCTCTCTCCTGTTTGATTCTGGCAATCAGACGCGGAAGGAGAGGGAAAGGTAGAAACACATAAGCCAGGTTGAACGACCAGGGTACTGCTAGAGCATCTATCAGTACTGCCTGAGGGTCCCTGGACCTGGATCCGTAACAAGGAAGTTTGGCTTTCTGACGAATGAATTCTGGTGTGCCCCATAGCTGAACCAGTTGAGCAAACACCTCCGGATGAAAAGTCTGACGACTTAGAAAATCTGCCTCTCAGTTCTCTACCCCTGGGATATAGATCGCTGAAAGATGGCAAGAGTGAGTCTCTGCCCATCGGATTATCCTGGAAACTTCTATTATCGCCAAGGAACTCCTTGTTCCCCCCTGATGATTGATATAAGCTACAGTCGTGATGTTGTCCGACTGAAACCTGATAAATCCGGCCGAAGCCAGCTGAGGCCACGCCTGAAGAGCATCGAATATCGCTCTTAATTCCAGAATATTTATCGGTAGGAGGGCCTCCTCCTGAGTCCACAAACCCTGTGATTTCAGGGAATTCCAGACTGCACCCCAGCCCAGGAGGCTGGCGTCCATCGTCACAATAACCCACGCTGGTCTGCGGAAACACATTCCCCTGGACAGGTGATCCTGTGACAACCACCAAAGAAGAGAGTCTCTGGTCTCTTGATCCAGATTTATCTGAGGAGATAAAGCTGCATAATCCCCATTCCACTGTTTGAGCATGCATAGTTGCAGTGGTCTGAGATGCAAGCGAGCAAACGGAACTATGTCCATTGCCGCTACCATAAGTCCGATTACCTCCATACACTGAGCCACTGACGGCCAAGGAATGGAATGAAGAGCTCGGCAGGTGGTTAAAATCTTTGATTTCCTGACCTCCGTCAGAAATGTTTTCATATCCACCGAATCTATCAGAGTTCCCAGGAATGGAACTCTTGTGAGAGGGATAAGTGAACTCTTTTTCACGTTCACCTTCCACCCATGAGATCTTAGAAAGGCCAACACTAAGTCCGTGTGAGACTTGGCAAGTTGGAAAGTCGACGCTTGAATTAAGATGTCGTCTAGATAAGGCGCCACTGCTATGCCCCGCGGCCTTAGGACCGCCAGAAGGGATCCTAGCACCTTTGTGAAGATTCTTGGCGCTGTGGCCAACTTGAAGGGAAGAGCCACAAACTGGTAATGCCTGTCCAGAAAGGCAAACCTGAGGAACTGGTGATGATCTTTTTGGATAGGAATGTGTAGATACACATCCTTTAGATCCACGGTAGTCATATATTGACCCTCCTGGATCATTGGTAAAATAGTCCGAATGGTCTCCATCTTGAAGGATGGAACTCTTAGGAATTGGTTTAGGATCTTGAGATCTAGAATTGGTCTGAAGGTTCCCTCCTTTTTGGGAACCACAAACATATTGGAGTAGAAACCTTGCCCCTGTTCTGCTTTTGGAACTGAGCAGATCACTCCCATGGTAAAAAGGTCTTCTACACAGTGTAAGAATGCCTCTCTTTTTGTCTGATTTACAGACAATTGAGAGAAAGATGGAATCTCCCCCTTGGAGGAGAATCTTTGAAATCTAGGAGATACCCCGGGTTACAATTTCTACGGCCCAGGAGTCCTGAAGGTCTCTTGCCCAGGAGAGTCTGCCCCCTACTAGATCCGGTCCCGGATCGGGAGCTACCCCTTAATGCTGTCTTAGTGGCAGCAGCAGGCTTTTTGGCCTGTTTACCTTTGTTCCAAGCCTGGTTAGGTCTCCAGGTTGGCTTGGATTGAGCAAAGTTCCCCTCTTGCTTTGCAGCCGGGGAAGAGGAAGCCGGACCACCCTTGAAGTTTCGAAAGGAACGAAAATTATTTTGTTTGGTCCATGTCTTATTTGACTTATCTTGAGGGAGGGCATGACCCTTTCCTCCAGTGATGTCTGAAATGATCTCTTTCAGTGCAGGCCCGAATAGGGTCTTACCTTTGAAAGGGATGGTCAAAAGCTTGGATTTAGATGACACATCGGCCGACCAGGACTTAAGCCATAACTCTCTACGCGCTAAAATGGCAAAACCTGAATTCTTTGCCGCTAATTTAGCAAGATGAAAAGCGGCGTCTGTAATGAAAGAATTAGCTAACTTAAGAGCCTTAATTCTGTCCAGAATATCATCTAGTGGGGTCTCCATCTCTAGAGCCTCAAACCAAAATGCAGCTGCAGTGGTTACAGGAACAATGCACGCTATAGGTTGAAGAAGAAAATCTTGATGAACAAAAATTTTCTTTAGGAGACCCTCTAATTTTTTTATCCATAGGATCAATGAAAGCACAACTGTCTTCAATAGGTATAGTTGTACGCTTAGCTAGAGTAGAAATAGCTCCCTCCACCTTAGGGACCGTCTGCCATGAGTCCTTTATGGTGTCAGATATGGGAAACATTTTCTTAAAAACAGGAGGGGGAGCGAACAGAATACCTGGTCTATCCCACTCCTTAGTAACAATGTCCGAAATCCTTTTAGGAACCGGAAAAACATCAGTGTAAACAGGAACCTCTAAATATTTGTCCATTTTACACAATTTCTCTGGAACTACAATAGGGTCACAATCATCCAGAGTCACTAAAACCTCCCTGAGCAATAAACGGAGGTGCTCTAGCTTAAATTTAAATGCCGTCATATCTGCATCAGTCTGAGGGAACATCTTTCCAGAATCAGAAATCCCCCCCCCTCAGATAGCAAATCCCTCATCCCTACTTCAGAACATTGTGAGGGAATATCGGATACGGCTACTAAAGCGTCAGAAGGCTCAGCATTTGATCTTAACCCAGAGCTACTGTGCTTCCCTTGCAACCCTGGCAGTTTAGATAAAACCTCTGTGAGGGTAGTATTCATAACTGAGGCCATATCTTGCAAGGTGAAAGAATTAGACGCACTAGAAGTACTTGGCGTCGCTTGTGCGGGCGTTACTGGCTGTGACACTTGGGGAGAACTAGATGGCAAAACCTGATTTCCTTCTGTCTGAGAATCATCTAATGCCAAACCTTTATAAGTCAAAATATGCTGTTTGCAATTTATAGACATATCAGTACAAGTGGGACACATTCTAAGAGGGGGTTCCACAATGGCTTCTAAACAAATTGAACAATGAGTTTCCTCAATGTCAGACATGTTTAACAGGCTAGTAATGAGGCAAGCAAGCTTGGAAAACACATTATTTAATGAAAAAAAATACAATTTGCAAAAACGGTACTGTGCCTTTAAGAGAAAAAAAGGCATACACAAACTGCAAAACTGCTTAAAATAACTCCAAAATTTCCGACATTTTTACAGTATACCTCTCAAGCTTTAGTAAGATTGCACCACAAATATCAAGGCAATTAACCCTTAAATGAGAAAACCGGATTAAAAAGAGTTAAAAACCCGGTAAAACCCTTGTCAGTACCCTGCCACAGCTCTACTGTGGCGCCTACCTGCCCTACTTAGGTGGCATTGGGTCTCGACCAGGTTGCATAGAATATATCCCTCCCGGTCGGCAGACTGCTGGAGGGGCTGCGCACAGCACGGTACACATCTACACATCTGGTGGGAATGCCCCAGATTGAGTCACTTTTGGACCCAGATAGCGGAACTACTCCAGAGGTTGGGTCTCACTGATAACCTCACTGGAGATATGGCGCTCTTTAATCTTGGACTGCAGAGCCTCCCAAAATCATCCCGACTGCTAGGTGTTGTTATCCTCCTGACGGCAAAACTTGTTATAGCCAGACAATGGGCGAAACATACCCATGTCACGCTGACCCCAGTCCTAGAGTCCCTAGATTACATTCAAAAAATGGAAGAATATGCGCTGAGGGTCGAAGGACGCTACGATTTCTACTGATCTATATGGTTGGCGTGGGAGGAGTATAGGAGGGCTGACAATACCAGTAGTTCGACAAGAGACCGGGTGGATGCGTAGTCCCTAAGACTGAACCGAGATGTTGGTGGCCCGACCACTCCTCCAAACCTTCTGTAACCCCCCTATCCCCCCCCCCTTTTTTTTTTCTTTCTATCTCACTTCCTCTCTCCCTTCCCTCATGCCCACCTCCCAACAGCAGTTCTTCGGGTTTTTCCACCCCCCCCATCACCGCGAAATGCCCACCCTGCATATCTTAGACGATTGCATCTATGTAGCATTTGATTTCTGTCTTATATGACCCATATTGAGAATCTTTGAGTCCGAGAACTATGTCTCCTGTTGAGTACCAGTTTCCAGATCCCATGAGTGGATCTACTTTACATTGTTGACGTTTGCATGCTCTGTTATTTAACTAAACAAATGAGGCATCACTAAGGTCAATACCATGTTCCCATTACTGTTCAGTGTATTTATGTTTGAAATGAGGAATTACTGTCATGTACTACAGTCTGAGATATTGTCCTTTATGCCGTGTTTGTACTCTGACTTTTTTTTATTGCCTCAATAAAAATATTTAAAAAAAAAAAAAAAAAAAAAAAAAAAAAAAACTTATCTTTACCCTGTAATGTCTGTTTAACACAGGAAGAAAAGAACATAACTGCATAGGGGCTGCAATTTGTGCATCTAGACACAATAAACAAGAACTAAATTGAGCGGACTCCTGATCCATATCAGACATGTCTGGTTATTACCCAAGCCAACCAAAAATGGTTAGCGCTATTCAACTAAAATGATGATGTTAGATTGAAAAAAAAAAAACAATTCAATAATTTTATTTACTGAAAAATTGACCTTCAAATTAGCCTCCCTCCGCACCTCAGTACACAGAGATGCCCTTACCACCACCTGAAGCGTAACTCCAACTTCGATGTGCTTCCTCACGTATATGCTAATAGCCTCCACAGCGAACAAAGCTAGGACCGCAGGCCCGATGACGTAAGCAGACGTCTGGAAGGCGTGAAAACCTTCCGCGGATGCTGAGGAAGCGTGGTTATAACTTAAACCGTCCGTCAGAACAGAGATGAAAACTAAACATCAGAGCTTACACAAAACGAGCCCTTAGTTTAACACAAAGTGTCCCATACTGTCTCTCCCAAACACACTGTGCCTGCAAACATGTCAAAACAAATCCTGACTCAGGAGTCAGGAGTGAGATAATGAGCTAATGTCGTCCTTAGTATATCCCCACAGGTAATCTTAAGTGCCCCTCTCCCACTAGGAAGACCCGCACTTACCTGCTCAGTTGTCCGACATGAAAGACAGCTAAGTATGAGAGGACACCTCTTCCTCAGAGAGACTAGATCAGAGCAGATAGCAAGTAACTAAGTTATCCACTGCTTTAAAGCCACCACAGCTCGACCACAAGGACTAACGTGGAATAAGGCTATACCCTGCAGCTTGCTTGAAGTAATCCAACTTCACTGAAAAATACATTTTAATTACACACTAAACTTCACCTCCTCCATGCACTTAGAGGCAAAGAGAATGACTGGGGTTTATGGGTAGGGAAGTGATACTTAACAGTTTTTACTGTGGTGCTCTTTGCCTCCTCCTGCTGGCGAGGAGTGGTATTCCCAACAGTAATTAAGATGAACCTGTGGACTCACCACATCTTTAGAAGAAAAAAGGATTATCTATCTTTTTAAACAATAACATTTTTGGCATTTACTATCCCTTTAAAGCCCGATATAAAAAAAGAAAAAAGTAAATTTATGCTTACCTGATAAATTAATTTCTTTTACGATATGACAAGTCCACGGATTTCATCCTTACTTGTGGGATATTAACCTCCTGCTAACAGGAAGTGGCAAAGAGCACCACAGCAGAGCTCTATATATAGCTCCTCCCTTCCCTCCAACCCCAGTCATTCGACCGAAGGTTTAGGAAGAGAAAGGAAAAGCTAAAAAAGGTGCAGAGGTGACTGAAGTTTACAAAAAATAAATATAAAATAAATCTGTCTTAAAAGAACATGGTGGGCCGTGGACTCGTCATATCGTAAAAGAAATTAATTTATCAGGTAAGCATAAATTTACTTTTCTTTTACAAAGATATGAGTCCACGGATTTCATCCTTACTTGTGGGATACCAATACCAAAGCTATAGGACACGGATGAAACGGGAGGGACAAGACAGAGACCTAAACAGAAGGCACCACTGCTTGAAGAACTTTTCTCCCAAAAACAGCCTCAGAAGAAGCAAAAGTATCAAATTTGGAAAATTTGGAAAAAGTATGAAGAGACGACCAAGTCGCAGCCTTGCAAATCTGCTCAACAGAAGCATCGTTTTTAAAAGCCCATGTGGAAGCCACAGCCCTAGTAGAATGAGCCGTAATTCTTTCAGGAGGCTGCTGTCCAGCAGTCTCGTATGCCAGGCGGATGATACTCCTCAGTCAAAAAGAAAGAGAGGTAGCCGTAGCTTTCTGACCCCTACGCTTTCCAGAATAAACAATAAATAATGAAGATGATTGACGGAAATCCTTAGTTGCCTGTAAGTAAAACTTCAAGGCACGGACCACGTCCAGATTATGTTACAGATGCTCCTTCTTAGAAGAAGGATTAGGACACAAGGAAGGAACAACAATTTCCTGATTAATATTCTTATTTGAAACAACCTTAGGAAGGAATCCAGGTTTGGTACGCAAAACCACCTTATCAGAATGAAATATAAGATAAGGCAAATCACATTGTAACGCTGAAAGCTCAGAAACTCTACGAGCTGAAGAAATAGCAACCAAAAACAAAACTTTCCAATATAATAATTTAATATCTATGGAATGCATGGGTTCAAACTTGCTGATAACCCTTTCTCCAATCCTTCTTGGAGAAAAGACCGAATCCTGGGAATCCTAACTTTACTCCATGAGTAACTCTTGGATTCACACCAATAAAGATATTTACGCCAGTATATTTATAGATATTTATGCCTGTATCAAAGTATTGATGACCGAATCAGAGAATCCCCGCTTAAATAAAATTAAGCGTTCAATCTCCAAGCAGTCAGCTGCAGAGAATTTAGATTTGGATATTGGAAAGGACCTTGAATGAGAAGGTCCTGTCTCAAAGGAAGTTTCCACAGTGGCAGAGAGGACATGTCCACTAGATCTGCATACCAAGTCCTGCGTGGCCACGCAGGCGCTATCAGGATTACTGAAGCTCTCTCCTGTTTGATCCGAGCAATCACGCGTGGAAGGAGAGGAAACAGTGGTAACACATAAGCTAGGCTGAACGACCAAGGCACTGCCAAGGCATCTATCAGTTCGGCCTGAGGATCCCTCAACCTGGATCCGTAACGTGGAAGCTTGGCATTCTGACGAGATGCCATCAGATCCAATTCCGGTCTGCCCCATTGGTGAATCAATGAAGCAAACACCTCCGGGTGGAGTTCCCACTCCCCCGGATGAAAAGTCTGACGACTTAGAAAATCCGCTTCCCAGTTTTCTACTTCTGGGATGTAGATTGCCGACAGATAACAAGATTGGGCCTCCGCCCATCGGATTATATCTAAGAGACATTTTTAAGCAAAAAAATATGTTTGACTGAATAAAATGACCCCTGCACTCCGCCACAGCTCTGCTGTGGCGCCTACCTGCCCCCAGGGTACTGCGAAAAGACTCTACAACGATCCGGTGAACAGAACAGAAGTTTAGGCCCCACCGGAGCAAATGTCTGCTGCCTTCTCAGTCAGAATCAACTGCGTGTCTGCGCGCGCAATAGGCCCCGCCCATCATGGACGTCGTGCTAATAGTCTGAACAACCGCATGGGAAGCAGTCTAAAAACAAGACTGTTTCCTTGAAAATAAATAAACTTGCAGCCCTTGTTAATAAACTATAATTTTCAATCTGCCTCTACCAGTGTCAAGCCCCATATAGTATAACAATATGAATAAACATAGGTCTCTCAGTAACACCCTCATTGCACAGGTCTACTGCTTACCCCTTCCCTTACAGGGAAACAAATGTCAGCCAGCTCTGATATACCAAGTCTCCTCAGAATAAAAGACTGAACATACCTCAATGCTGCTTGTAGCATGACTCGTTCTCCACACTGAAGAATTCTCTTGCACTACCTTCGGAAGTTCTGTGGGAACCAAAATGGACCTTAGTTACATCTGCTAAGATCATCAACCTAAGGGCAGAAATCTTCTTCCATATCTCCCTGAGGAAAATAGTACACACCGGTACCATTTTAAAATAAAAATAAAAAAACTTCTTGATTGAAGAATCTAAAACTAACACCTCGCTTTACCTCTTCCTATTACTAACACAGGCAAAGAGAATGACTGGAGGTGGAGGGAAGGGAGGAGCTATATATACAGCTCTGTTGTGGTGCTCTTTGCCACTCCTGTTAGCAGGAGGTTAATATCCCACAAGTAAGGATGAAATCCGTGGACTTGTCATATCTTTGTAAAAGAAACAGATATTTTAAACACATTTACACTTAGAATAGGCTATCATATAGGCCTAAAGCCCCTCAATCTCCCTTGTTTTAAAACCCAGAAGTCCCTATATACGTTTTAATGGTGATCACCTAGTGTGAATAAATGTCCATTGCTTTTTTGCTCATGGGAGCCTCTATGTGCATATCAAAGTTATATAATTATACCCAATTCATGCATTTTCATAGTGGGGTGGAGAATCTATTAGACAAACTGAAAAGTTCTCTGTGATTGCAATCAATTTTCTTTATACTTTATAATATAAACGCACTTTATAAAGTTTTAAAACCGTGTTTTTACATATTTGCAAGCATTCCAAAACAATTAGGAATATTTCAATTATGAAATACACTATGACACTATAAAATGGCCACAGATGACATTTTAGAAATGTATTTGTATACAGGGTCTAAATTTATTTAAAGCGCTATTCATTGCTATTGTATAGTCTGTCTGTAGTGGGAAGGAGAGAGAAGGAGAGAGAGAGAGAAGGAAAGAGAGAGAAGGAAAGAGAGAGAGAAGGAGAGAGAGAGAGAAGGAGAGAGAGAGA